>NC_064920.1:376090477-376390477 GCF_023897955.1 Schistocerca gregaria | reverse complement strand
TTGATGTTCCTACCTGGCATTTCCACAGCTTGATTACAGGGAAAGGTGATATTCTCATAAAGTTATGAAGTAGGTTTTATACAGACTAATCTACGAGGCATGTGGAAATGTTCAGACTCAAAGTGTCTGAGATAATACATGATAGGATTATAAGCTCTTTGCATTTTCTTGTTAAACTCTTAACACACAGTATCATCAAATTAATCAATGCTATGCAAGTACTGGAAGCTGGTGTTCCATAACCATGATAGTAACCACAAAGAATCTATTTTAACCTCAAAAACTTACAGTGAATGGGTTCTATGTTACGTGTCATCTCAGCAGAGGTGGCTAAAAACTCCATTCCAAGATGGATTACTAGACATGTTGCTAAGCACTCTTCAAATAGTTACACAGAAAATATTTACAGAGCAAAGTCAGTGAAGAACGAGCTACATACAAATTAGTAAACCTGAAACTATCCTAATGACAGACAGCATAAAATTATCCCTCATATAAGTTTCTTTAAAAAGTCACGATGTTTGTTAACCAATAATACTTTGAATTTGATATGATAAGTAAATACTTACCGTCAAGGGGATTAACCAGTCCACTACTTGTCCAGTCAAACTGAGCTGCAGGAACAGCATCCTGTAAAATATTACAGTAACTTGACATAGGCAACACCGATAAATGGGTTGTCAAACAGTTATATATATATATATATATATATATATATATATATATATATATATATATATATATATATATATATATATGTATGTATATAGAAAGAAACTTCCACATGGGAAAAATATATTAAAAACAAAGATTCCAAGACTTACCAAGCGGGAAAGCGCCGGCAGACAGGCACATGAACAAAACACACAAACACACACACAGAATTGCGAGCTTTCGCAACTGGCAGTTGCTTCGCCAGGAAAGAGGGAAGGAGAGGGAAAAATGAAAGGATGGCCTTTAAATATGTCTGCTTGTGTCTGTGTATGCGCGGATGGATATGTGTGTGTGTGTGTGTGTGTGTGTGTGTGTGTGTGTGTGTGTGTGTGTGTGTGTGTGTGTGTGTGCGTGCGCGCGAGTGTACACCTGTCTTTTTTTTTTTCCCCCCCTAAGGGAAGTCTTTCCGCTCCCGGGATTGGAATGACTCCTTACCCTCTCCCTAAAACCCACATCCTTTCATTTTTCCCTCTCCTTCCCTGTTTCCTGACGAAGCAACTGCCAGTTGCGAAAGCTCGCAATTCTGTGTGTGTGTTTGTGTGTTTTGTTCATGTGCCTGTCTGCCGGCGCTTTCCCGCTTGGTAAGTCTTGGAATCTTTGTTTTTAATATATATAGAATAAATCATATTTGTGAGTCAGAAGTTCCTGTGCCTACCTCTGATTCCATTCCTAAGATTGTTATCTGTATATGTATCTGATACCTTTGTATGTGTCTTGAGATCCCAATTGTGATGAAACATCTATCCCAATGTCTTCAAATGCAACATACACCACAAGCTTCTGTTAAGCTTTTCTCTAGTCCCCAATTTTTTTCCTTTCTTGGTCCATCAGTCCATTGACTGTTTTGAAGCAGTCGACCATGTTTCCCCCTCCTGTGCAAATCACTTCATCTGAGAGATGCATTGCTAACACCAGAGAAACTCTTCTGGCACTGCACTGCTACTTGTTCCTACTTCTCTGTGATACATTCATCTTCTATGTTCACCTCACCTGTTTCACAGAAGACAACTACATATCACAGTGGGACCAAAGTGCCTGGACAATATTGTGTGCAACCCGACACCACCCCCCCCCCCCTCCCTCCCTCCAAGTTTTAAAGATATCAACTGTGTCTGACATATTGTTGAAGGCTAGTCTTCACTCACCTTTTAACCTCCAGTTAGGGTAAAATAGACCTACTGGTGTGAACGAAAGAAATTCAGGACAAAAAGTGTCTTAGAAGCAGGTGGACTTCTATATCATTTTCTCTTTCTTTGAATTATGAATGAAATTCAGAACTAAGATATATTATTGATGACAATAAAATAAGGCCACAGTTTTTGCTGTGTATGATGTTAGTCTCAACAGAATGTACAATATAATAATATTTTCTGGATGGGGCCAACGAAAGAATATGCTCTCACATTGAAACACAAACAAGTGACTAGAATGTTTTGAAAGGAAAGGGCATTTTGTTAGTTGTTTGGGACAGATAAGGAATTAAACAGTGGGGTCATCATGGGGCTCTCTACCTGGAATTAATGACCTCAGCCGCAATTTTGGTCAATTTGAAAGATGATATAGGAGTAGTAAAATACAGGTTCTGAAAGCAATATTAATGCCAGTGATGAGGAATAATTGAATGAGGAATAAATGTATGTGGGCAGGATCAGTCTACAGGCTACACAGCAGACAAGCCCCCTCCCTCAGCTCATCTGCAGCAACAGGCACCTTATCCACATTTGACACCTCACTGAACCAATGCAGGGCTAAGATGACAATGGAATACATAATTTCTTCTAGTTAGATGGAGCAGATATGCATACAGTAAAATTTGAACAGCTAGAAACATAAGGAACATCAGTAGGACCAGTAATACTAAAACAAGGCGAGAGAGATACTCACATCGCTAGATGGATGTGTTCAGTCTAATGTCCCCTCTGGGCTTAGCATTTGTTGGAATGTGCCCCACCCCCAATCCATTATAGTCAAACAGTTAAAGATGGAAATGGAACTCACTCTCACTCTCTCTCTCTCTCTCTCTCTCTCTCTCTCTCTCTCTCTCTCTCTCTCTCTCTCTCTCAGAGGAAGCATAAAAACCTGTTCCTTCATCATCAGCTTTTATCAACGATAAGGAATCCTTAAGGTTGTGCCTCCGTTGGAGTGCTATAATGAAGGGTCACTCCTAGAAAAGTAAAAAAGGGTGCAACAGAAGAAAAGGCTAACTGCATCTTAAAGTAATTATACAAAGAGTAAAAGACGGTGGTAGCTAGAGGGGGTATGGTTGAGAGCTGTCTGGGCCCAGCTTGTGGAAGGAGACATTCCAATCCCAACCACACAGACTTCACCCTGAAAGCAGTTTAAAACATTAGATGCAAGAATAAAAACTCATCTCTCAGCGCAAACAAAAAACCAGTTCAAGTGTCTCCATATTGTTCACCAACATTACGCAAAGAACGGGGAAGACCATGTCTGGCAAGGAGAGCAGAATGAGAGGGCATTCCACCAGAATGTGAGCTACTGTCTATAAGGCTCCACAACCACAAATAGGGGGTGGTTCATTACATTAAATAAAACTGTGGCTCAGTCTGGTATAACTGATGCTAAGGTGAAAGGGCAGTGAACTCCTTCCAGAAGGAATGGAAGGAGGAGTGTCAAGTAGCTGATGTCTCCTCGATAGTGCAGAATTTTCTTTAGAGGGGACATTTGCAAGTATAGGTCTCACCTGCACCAATAAGCAACCTCAAATCATTGCCTGTGATCATCAAAGTGAATGTTGGGTGAGTAATCATTTCTCTAGCCAAATGTCTAACCAGTTCATTTCCAGTATACTCACATGTGTTAGGACCCAGTGGAAGACAGCTGAACAGCTAGTATGACAAAGGACATATGGAAAATTGTGAATTCCAGATATAAGATGATGACAAGAATAACACTGATCAATAGCCTGCTGATCTCTCATGGTGAAACTACACATTAAAACTAATCAAAATATCCACGGGTGTACTGCCGGTCTATAGTGTCCAATTGATTATCAAATACGCCGGGAGAAACTCAAGAATCACATTAAAACTAGTTTGAGTTGGGTCTGTTTAACAAGATGCAGGACACTTAATGTCTATTATCTTCACCACAAAAAAAAATCTACATTTTCCCTGTAAGGAATGCTGTTGCTAACAGATAGGAGATATAAAAGCATACCCAGTCCTATCCAACAACAGGCAAGGACTGTGTATCCAAACAGTTCTTGGACAGGATGAACAGAACTATGGCAACAGAAATGTGTGACTTGCATTTTCAATGGAGAAAACTGGGCACTATGGGAAAGAGCCCAAGTGGAAGCCCTCCAGATAGCTCCTTGGAGAAGGTATTCAGCCAAGGCTACAGACAGCAATACCAAATAGAGAGGTTGTTGACATACAACTCACGGGTAACCACTGGTCCATTAGAGGCCATTAGCCCATTGATGGCAATGAGGAAGAGTGTAACACTTGCATGGAGCTCTGGGCAATGCTGTTCTCTTGGAATATTGGGAACTGAGTGATGTATCCATTCCAACTCAAAACAATTGATGCGATAAAAACTGACGAATAAAATTTGGTAGGGGGACTAGAAAGTACCAGTGAAGGAGGAGGTGTACAATATGATGACATCAAGTGGTGTCTTACACCTTATGAATGTCGGGGGGACTGCAAAGAGATGCCGGCATTCAGAAAAAGCCTATAGGATTGCTGTTTCCAACTTTAGCCATATAAGTTGTTGACCACTCCCCCACTCCCCCCCCCCCCCCCTCTCCGCTCCTGAAACCACACTTACAGGCAGCCAGAGGCTCCCACAATTCGATACCCCAGCATAATTGTCGAGCTACTATCCATTTACGGAATTTTTGGAGGCTAATCAGTTGGTAGCTATCTATGGACATAAGCTTTCTACCTGATTTAAGTATCAGGATGATGGCAGTTTGCCTACACTGCAAACAGAAAACGTCTGTGAGCCAAATGTGATTGAAGACTCTGAGTATATGGAGTCTGTGAGCCACATTCAAATGTTTGATCATCTAATTATGAAACAAATTAGGGCTTGGGGCCATATTGAATAATGAGTTGAAAGCCTGAACCAATTCCCAGTTCATTATAAAGTTCAGGATTATGGCGGCAAGAGGAAAAGGATACAGGGATGACTTCAACTTGTCATTTGTATGTTAAAAGCATAGCCAGGTAAGAAGTGGACACTTATGTTGTTGGAAAGAGGGTTGTGAGGTGTTCAGCAAGAACTGATGCAGCAGTAGAAATACCACCATGAAGGAGGAGACCAGGAACAGTTGCTGATATTTTGTAGCCAGGTAGACCTTGGAGTTTGGCACTGGGGTGAAGAGAGACACTTTCCTAAGGAAGAGATGTAGCACTCCATGGATTCCTTCTTACGCATTTAATTCCATAGCGAGTCTTTGCAGAGAGTTGCTTAAAAGTGATTAGGACAGCTTGAGGAGGATGTTGCTTGAGACATTGCAGGGTCCTTCAACAGTCCTGAATAGCTGTTGCAATGTCTTTAGCCCGCTATGGTATCAGCTGCCAATGGATGGGGCTCCCAGAAATGGGGATAAGTGTTCCAGTGCTATGAGTACAGCACTAGAGATATATCCAACAACCTTGTTGATACATTCTAATGAATCTACCAGTAGATGTATACAACTGCCAGTTGGCCCTTTGGACAGCCCAACAAGACAACAGGTCTGGCAAGCAGTGACAGGGTCACTGGAGAGTGATCACTATCCTGAAGAAGTTGATTCATCAGAAGACTTCTACCAGACGACATGGTAGTTCCCCATAGGATGGTGTACACTGTAGTCCCCAAGTAGCAGAAAGGGGGAGGGGGAATAGGAGGGGGGGCAGAATTATCAAATTAAAGTGGCCATCTCAAAGTACACTTACCCGTTGTAGGGGGTAGGAGCTGAAGAATATGGGCAACCTTGGGATGAGGAGTTCATGGCTTATTTAACCAATGGCTGGTGTTGGGTCATTGGTCTGTAGATTTCTAGGAAGCTGTCTCCATATGTGAGTACCACGAGCCAATACCAAAACTCTATCTGCTGCCAATGACCTGGCCACAGAAGTGGCACTTCACTTCATGAAATGCACTATTTACAATGTTGCAATTGTATGAATTTGTTTTCTGCCACATAACACTAAACTTTTAGAATTTTGTTTCCCGTTACTCAACCCACATCAAACTGCCAATAAATCTAAAATACAAACTGTTAATCTGTAACTTACATAACTGAAAGCTTGAACATACCTCAGACAAAGAATTAACAGTCTCCACTGCAGATGTCTGTGGATCTGGCTTCGCAGATGGTGATACAGGTGAGCTGATACTGGAAGCACGCACTGGCTCCAGTGGGCTGAATCCCAAATTAGCAGCAAATCTTGGTACAGAAGCATTCCAGCGTGGGCCAAAGAGCTGCAAAGATAAATAAGTCACTATTAAGACACACAAGACCTGGACATCATTTCCTGTCCATATTGTTGTGTGTACTCCTATTACATCAAGTCCCCATGTGGCCAAAATTTGCCTTGGTCAACTCCAACCATCACTTTTGTCACAGCAAATTTTTTTGAATGCTACCTTTTACTACCGCACTTAACACAAATTCAGAAAATCTGTTAACGGACATTTATAATGAAACAGTACATAATACCTATAAACTACTTGTACAAGAGAACAGAACAACAGAATATATGAAAAAAGAAAAGAATCTAAATTCTGGCTATGAAGACATTTCTAGCAGAAATCTTTTGCTGACTTGATAGGATTATAATTAAGATATATTTCTAAGTAATCAATGACTTGGGGCACATAGCATGACAGACTTAAGCATGCTTTAGTAACATGGGTCTATGAAACTGGAGATAAGCAAACTGCCTCTATAAAGGACCTTTCTCACTCCTTCCACTCTTTCCACAAGTGTTTGAGAGATTTGCTTGTAACAGAATACTGACTGATTTAACCAAAAAGAATTTGTTAACTCGCTCTGGTACTGGCTTCTGTAAAAGATTCTCCACAGAGAAAGCAATACAAGACCTCAAAAAACAAAGCATTAGCAGAACTCGGCAAGAAAAGTTATACAGTTGGTGTATTTTGTGACCTTATCAAAGTATTTCATTGTTTTTATCACAAAATTCTACTAAGCATACTGAAATGCGACAATATTAATGGTGTCTGTCTTGCAGAGATGGAGCATTATCTTCATAACAAAATGCACAGGATCTGATTGACAGGCTATGTCACAGGCATGAAACTAACCCGTAATGGGGGAATGTAACATGTGAGGTCCCCCAAGGATTGGTACAAGGCCCACTGTTCTTGACCTACATAAATGATCCATGATGAGATTTCCACTCTGCAGCAGAGTGTGTGTTAATATGAAACTTCCTGGCAGATTAAAACTGTGTGCCGCACCGAGACTCTAACTCCGGACCTTTGCCTTTCGCGGGCAAGTGCTCTACCGACTGAGCTACCCAAGCACGACTCACGCCCCGTACTCACAGCTTTACTTCCGCCAGTACCTCATCTGCTACCTTCCAAACTTAACAGAAGTTCTCCTGCGAACCTTGCAGAACTAGCACTCCTGAAAGAAAGGATATTGCGGGGACATGGCTTAGCCACAGCCTGGGGGATGTTTCCAGAATGAGATCCCGAGTTCGAGTCTCGGTCTGGCACACAGTTTTAATCTGCCAGGAAATTTCATATCAGTGCACACTCCACTGCAGAGTGAAAATCTCATTCTGGAAACATCCCCCAGGCTGTGGCTAAGCCATGTCTCTACAATATCCTTTCTTCCAGGAGTGCTAGTTCTGCAAGGCTGCAAGGTTCGCAGGAGAACTTCTGTTAAGTTTGGAAGGTGGGAGACAAGGTACTGGCGGAAGTAGAGCTGTGAGGACGGGGCGTGAGCTGTGCTTGGATAGCTTAGTTGGTAGAGCACTTGCCCGCGAAAGGCAAAGGTCCCAAGGTCGAGTCTCGGTCCAGCACACAGTTTTAATCTGCCAGGAAGTTTTACATAAATGATCTTCCAATGAATTTAAAGGGTGATTCATAAAACTGTAATGTTTTCTGATGACACAGTCACACTAAGATGTGACAAGATTTGTACCATGCAATTCAAACTAGCAATAATAGCCTGTTATCACCCAAAGTAGACATCAATTGTCATCCCATTAATGAAACATCATATGTAAGATTTCTTGGGGTGCAGTTGGATAATTAGTTAAAGTGGAGAGAACACAGAAATAACCAGTAGCACAGTTCAATTTGCTGGTCCTTAGAAGCACCTCTCATGGTGCTGACCTAAAGACAAACAGTGCTTGTTTATTTTGCATATTTTACTAGCTGTAGCCTTACAGAATTATCTTCTAGGGCACTATACCTAAAATTCATAAAATGCTTTTTCAGTAGAAGCCAACAGCAAAAGTACTTCTTGCCAGAGCCTTTTTGAGGATCTTTGAAATCTTACACTCACTTCCTAGTACATTTACTCTGCACTGGTTTTTGTTTCTGAAAAAATAATTTGCTTCAGCTGAACTGTGATACACACAACTGCAATTACAGACACATACTTCTTTTCCTGTTGAGTTTGTCTCCTCCTTTAGGGTTCAGAAGAGAGTTATATTTTCTTATGGGAACATATTCAACAATCTCCTATCTAACATAAAGCAGGAAATTGGCAGACCTTACCGACTAAAAAGAAAATTAAAAAAATTATCTCACCAGCCAGTCATTGTACTAAATATCTGAATATTTAGATTCAGCAATTGGATAGTTCTCTTAGCTATTTGGAAAGCATTAGTGTTTGTCATAATGCTGCATGACAAGTAGAAATTTGCTATAAACAGGATCTAAATTTACAGATTTTGGTAAATATTTTCTTTGAAAAATACCATTACAATCAAGTAAATATTAGCTGCCAAAAGCATGTAAACAACAATTATTTTTTTATAACTGAGAGTATAACATTTTTTTTCTTTCTAATTTACTTGATTAAATTTGGCAGCCCTATGATTTCCTTGTCTCTTGTAAATATATACGTTGACACACTCCAACCCCACCCTCTTGTAGGTTCTCCATTTTGATGGGCTCGATGGATGGACGAGTTTAAAGGCTACATTCAAATTATTCACACTTGTTCATTCATTATTGTGACTAACCATATCACAAAAATAAAAGTACGAGAAAGACAAGATGATATTTATGATTACTTAATAAAGTATGTAGTTATTAGCACTAACAGTCAGTGTTAAATCAGTTATACTAAGAGCAATGTTAAAAATCTATAGAACAGTGTACTTTCAAAAGGAACAGTTTCATCAGTGTTGCTTTTTTGATTAGTTAAATAGTGCATTGCAATAAGCCATTTGTACATATTCAATCATCATGTCAGACATGGTCACTGAAAATAAAATGACAGCTTTGGGACTTCTTAAAACCTTCAAATATTTTTGAATTAGCCAATGAATCATTAAACTACAGAGAAAAGTTTCTCATGTACCTGAATGATTGAAACAAATATAGCAGAAAAGTTTGCTCCAAAAATTTTGATCTCTGGGTTCACAGGAGAAAATTCAAGCCACGATACACTCTGGACTTTATATCAAATCTCTCGGAACACAGTGTGTCCCCTCAGAAACTTCCTAGAGACGTAAGTGATTACTGGGGAAACCTCGGTTCTCAAATTGATACTTTTCAATCGTACAACAAATTTATGATAATATTCATGAGATACCAAGCAAGTGAAAACAAGACATACAGAACAAACAACATAAATAAATCACTGCCATTAAAGGTACAAATGTCTAAATTATTTATGTATTGAAATCCATTCAAAAACGTTTCTTAAGAATGAAATAAATTTTTATAACCATTTGCTAAAATATCACATATCTGAATATGCTTATGTGTAAACATACATTTCTAAGTACAACACAGGACATACAGCAAAAAGAAAGCAAAGTGTGACAAAAATAGAAAAAACATCCTGCAGATAGATATGACTAATTCCTTGTCAACTGAATGGATGAACAATCACTTGGATACAAATTAAAATTTGAAGAGCTTATTTGCTTGTGCATAAACTACATTTCTTCATTACAGGAATCACTAATCAACTTTTTTGGTTCCACTATCTCTAATGAATATTGCAATCAATCTACAGTATTACACTACATTCCAATAATTTAATTAGTTCATTCCCAGCAACAAGTGAAAATAATCCAATGAAATGCATAAAACTTTCGCTGTTATATATACTGTGGAAAAAGATGCTAACAGACAAGATCAACAAAAGTACAAGTGTCTCAGTCCTGATTACAGACAACAAATGGTTCTGAGTAATGACAGGAGATAGTAAAATGGGGCCAACGGAAAATGTCTAAACAAGAAAGTGAATTGCAGTCATCATTAAAGAAAGTTGACAAATACATATTATCACCCTGTTGATGACACAGTCATTAGAGACAGACAGACAGACAGACTATAGTAAGTGGTGAAGAAGGAGGAAGCTGTGATGACTAAATTATAGGATTAGGTTTCTGCTGCTTTTGCAAAATGCAACTTCTTTTTAATTCCTATGACTATAGCCACAAACCAAAAACAGATTATGACGAACAACAGAAAAGAAACAAAGGCAGCAAAGAGTGAAAATAAGAGAAAGAAGAAAAATAGTGAAAACAAAAAACAATATTAATTCTATAAATCACTCACCAACAGAGAGACAAAGCATGTATTACAAATCAAAATTAGAAAGGCTTCTGCTCATTACTTTTTTTATAAAAGATAATTGATGGTTGGTTGGTTGGTTGTTTGGGGGAAGGAGACCAGACAGCGAGGTCATCGGTCTCACCAGATTAGGGAAGGATGGGGAAGGAAGTTGGCCGTGCCCTTTGAAAGGAACCATCCCAACATTTGCCTGGAGCGATTTAGTGAAATCACGGAAAAGCTAAATCAGGATGACCGGACGCGGGATTGAACCGTCATCCTCCCAAATGCGAGTCCAGTTTCTAACCACTGCGCCACCTCGCTTGGTAAGATAATTGACAAAGGCAGCACAAACTGTATTAGTGACATGTCAAAACGTGGCAGTGACAGATGTATCAATTTAAACTTTAAGTCAGGTGAGGATTTCTGTCACAGCAAATAACTATTTGCTTGAACTGTCTATGGTATCACCCAAAAAAAATTTACCATATCTACATCTACATGATTACTCTGCAAGTTACATCTGAACATTCATCAGACGGTGCACTGAACCACTTTTAGGCTCTTTCTCAGCTGTTCCACTATCTAACAACACAATGAAAAAATGAAAAATTAAATCTTTCTGTATGGGCTGTCATTTATCTTATTTTACCATGATGGTCAATTCTATTATTTTTAGAGCATTTCTCATGGAGAAACAGCAGTCTGGCTGAAAGTACTTTAAAAGATGGATTAAACACAGTCTTGATTGCAATAAAACATTATACAATACAATGTTTACTGATTTTGATCAGAATTTTACCATCTTCAGGCCCTTTATAGTAGGTGGTGGCAATGAATGGAGCAAGTATTATGACTCTATGAACGTTGACACCCGCTCCATTCACCACCACCACTACCTACCATCATGGTAAAAAGGGCCTGAAAATGATTGCATTCTGACCAGAACTGGTAACCATCGTAAATAAATGTTTTAGTGTCATTATGACTATATTTAATTCACTTTTATAGTCATTTCTTCCTATGTAGGTGGGAGCTGACAAAATTTTTGGAATATGGAGGAGAAATTTGGTGAACAACATTTTGTGAAAAGATTTCACCATAATGAAGAATATGATTGTTTTAATTATTACAACTCCAATTTGCTCACTATATCAAAAACACTGGATCCCCTACTTCATGACAATATAAAATGAGTTGTCCTCCTTTGAATTTTTCTCTACGTTCTCTGTCAATCCTTCGTCCTTCATAATCATGGTATATGTATGGTGAATTTCTTGTACAAGATGAGTTTTTAATATATACACTGCTACACTTTGTTTTATATGTCCAAGTAATGTATTAAACTTACTTTGTAAGTCCAGTTGTTAGCAGCATTTGCTCTTTTATTCTAACCTAAACGATCGCATGTTCATCGCTAGCATATCATCTCCTAATGATCCAATAGTATCAATATGTAACTAGTTATAATTTTCCTAAGACAGATTTGGAATGACAACATTGCTTAGAGTAAAGCTGCACACACACTAAATAAGCTTTGCTAATGGTCTTGTTCATCTGTTTGTGATGAATCACTACCTCCCATCCACCACGTAGTGCACACAAAGTACTTCCTATTGGAGAATTCCTCCAGTTTTACAATAGAACACCATAACCTGATCTCTGTAATGACACTGTTGTAATCTTGTAACAATTCACTCAAGAGTCTTGTACAAAGTCACTCGTGAAAGAACCTTTACTATTTTGACAGTCTACGTACAATTGTTCTTCGGCAAGATAACAGAACTCTAAATGGACATGTAACCTACTTCAAATGAACAACTCAATGGATACCTACTGTCTTGCTGTAACAGAGGATAATTCATTGGTTGGAATCATCTGAAAGTGAATTACGAACAACAACAACAATGGATATCCTGCCTTCAAACACACACAACAAATGTACAAAATGTTTATTACAACAGACACAGTGGTGACTCACCAACCATATCTATGAGTTTTATCTTCTGAAATTCCAGAAATCTATGGCCAAGTTATTTACAATGCCAGATTCTTTTACACAAATGAACCGGAATAATTATAAGTGCTGAAACAATTATAGTTTCCTCTAAGTGCTAGCTGTAACATTTTCTAACTCTTGTTGCCCCATCTGATCCCTCTATATAATCCACCAAAAACTCTTTTATTGCTCCTTTTCCTTTCTCCCTGGTGAATACAAATTAGGTACAATGTTGTCACCTTTCCTCAATTTTCTGTATTTACTCCCACTTGCTAATTTGCTGATTCTCTTTCAAAAGCAGAGAGAAAAACATTGTTTTGACCTTTCATTTTCAGTTGAATGACTTACTTCTCTGAGGTATCTGTTCGTCAAATTACAGATGCAACCTGACTTTTAATAATATATTTCAACAAGAACCAACACTATGTTTTGTATTTATTACCACCATCAACAACCTGATTAATCAGCAAAGAAACTACTATTTTCAGACAGTTAACAAACCAGTGATTGCAGTACAGTATTTTCAAAACATTTTCGGCAGCTGTAAGGACATTCTTCTCACTACTTAGGGTCTGACAATTTTGTAAGAACAAACCTTAAAATTTTATGAATACTTGTGCCATTACCACTGTGAACTACCACTGATGAAACCTGAATAACGATCTATTTTACAGATTGCACAGTTAAATAGATACATCATAACACTAACCACTTTGATTATAACTTCCACATATAACTGCATTCTGTCATCTTCTTATATCTGTTGATGTGTGCCAACAAACTTAATGCTGCACTTATAGGAAACTGAAAAGGCTTCTTATGAAACAGTCCAGTTGTGTGCAGACTAAGAATCACCATTCCACTATTTCAACCATGATCAAGCTGGGGTTCTGGGCCATCAAGCGCATTTTGCTGCAATGGAAGAAAATCAGGGACTGTAGATGCTTTTTGGTTTTAAGATCTCCAGATTGACTAAAATAAATGAATTATAGCTATTCCATATTGTATTACAGTAGTTTATCTTTGAAACCTGTGGTAGGAAATAATAGATTTGGAGCAAATGAGCTCTATAATGTGAAAGTAGAGTTCTGATGATATCAATGAACCTACAAAAACTGAAATGTGCAAAGAAAAACTGTGACCATGACAATCTAGAGCCTGTGATTCCACAATGAAAATGAACTATTTCTCTGTTGGGCCCAAAACTTGTATAAGATCACTATATTACATATTCTTTATACTTTTGACAAAATTAGCTGCAGATTGTCCATTTCTTGTTGATTACCTAAGTTCACGACAAGCATGTTTTGGCATATGTATCATCATCAAATGTTTCTGTTGGTATTATATTTATACATCATTTTATTCTACATCTATGGAATAATACTATGAGGTTTTACATGACGTTATAATTATGTCTAAATAGGGTGATGTCCATAAACCATCTTGCAACATAAGTAATATGTTGTTATCATATGTCATCCATTTGCTTTCTACTGAAGAATAACTGTGAATCTGTGTTATTTTATGACAGTAGTAAAATGACAGATTGTTGCAGTGATGCTTTATGTTTATCAGTAAATTATATCTCAGGGAGTCAGAGATGTTTTTTGCCAGAGATATTGTGCTTTATGTAGATTGGTGATCTTAATGTTGTCTATTGTTTTTTGTTTATCATGTTGTGTTTATCGCTCTTCTTTTTCTATTATGTCAAAATTATCTGGGAAACTTTATTGACATAAAAGAAACGAAATGAAAAAAAAAAACACCATGACAAACAAAAAACAACACACAACTTTACAACTGCATATCTACATAATGGACAATATCTCTCACATAAAAACTCTTCTGAATATGTAAGATATAATTTATTTTTAAATATAAAGCATCACTAGAATGATATATCATTTTATAACTGCCAAAAATTTACTCATAATTTCACTAATATTCTTCTATAGAAAGTAAATACAGTACATAAAAGGGCTTATGTTTCATGATGACTTATGGACCTTATACCATCTAGATGTAGGTATAATGTAAGACAAAATTTCATAAAACTACTTCATAGATGTAGAATAAAATGATATATACACATAATGCCAACAGGAACACTTGATAATGGCACATTTGCCAATAGGAGCTTGTCGTGAACTTATGTAATCATCAAGAAATAAACACCTTTTAGCTAATTTTGTCAAAAGTTTAAAGAAAATTAAAATTAAGTTTTTTACACTGCTGACACATCACAAAACAAGCATTACTTTATGCTGTTTTGTGTTTTGTTATGCCACACATATTTTTATGTTGAAAGCTCATTTTTAATTTTTGCTAGCCCACTATGCCTACAATGAAATGACAAACACTTGTGAAAGGACAAATGTAGAGGTCATATGATACTGATACATTCTCCAGAAGCTCAGCAACCTAAACTGGAAAGGTGTTCTTTATTCACACCCATTAGTCACCTTTCATTTGTAAAGTGTGAGTTTTGTTTTCTAGTTTAAGTGGTGATGAGTGTGTGTAAAGCATACTATCATGTTTGTGTTCTTGATGGTGATGAAAGAGAAGGGATAGGGGTAAAAGTGGTGCTGGCACAAAAGCTACCTCTCTCGAATAATGCCAAGACAATCACCAAGTTTAATGTTGCCATCCAACACATAGATAACCATAAAGTTCCATGTGCCACCATGAGACACAACAAAGAGACTTGGAATTTAATCCAGAATACAGGTGCAAAGTCTAATGAACATAAATTTTATGCCACTACTTCTCCCACTCTTGCTGACTAAATACTAGCAGTGAAAACTACTACTTTTATGAGGATTTAAAACACCTATCCGCACTTCAGGTAACCTCTACCGCCCGCGAAGTGAAAAACAAATGATAATTCCAATTATTTTCACTGCAAAGGCACTATTTCTTAATTCCATATAATTCTCCTGAAAATAGGCCAAAATGCGAATGCGCAGTTCAAAAGTAGTAGTATGTGCTTCTCAGCAGTGTTGCTAGCACACAGCAACTAAATGTAATTGATGGTCTACATTATCATAACAGATGATTTTTGTGTTTGTTCAGTACTGAACTTTGATAAAATCTATAAATTGATATTATGAATTAAAGTAATTCAAAAACAAAATAAGAGATGGCAAGGGTATAAGTGCACTTTAAAACTGACTAAATACCAAACAAGCTAACCATACTGTAATATATGGTAATGTTGGTCTTCACAGAAAAAACATCTCAACCATTAGTCTGCTAATGAATAAACAACTAAAACAAATTAGGTGCATTCGCCTAAAGAACACCACAACCATTAGTCTGCTAGTGAATAAATAACTAAACAAATAAGGTGAATGGATGATATGCAGCTCAAGATTTTGGATGTGAACAGCAACCACCAACATGTCCATTCCCGAAAAAGGTTGATATTTGGCTGACAAGTACTCTCATAGTGTCAATATATTTTTTTTGTTATCATTATAACATTTTTAAGATTATTGCAAGAAATTTTCATTACTGTGTTAATCAAAATTATTTCTGTACTTTGAAATATTATAGAAATATTGTACTTATGTACACAAGTAGTACAGCATTTACGTTACACAAGCTCGTTGCCAATATTTTCCAGTACAAGACAGATTAGCATGACATTTGTCACGCACATATGTAATACAAAAAATAGTCTCACAGAAACTGAGTTCATAAAATCCTTGTCCTCGCAACCAAGATTTTTTTAACAGGAAAAAAAGGCAACCAATAAATTTCTTGTGGAAAACACTATTCTAAAATCTCCTGATTGTTTATTCATTAATCACTGTGCCTATAGTCTAAATATTGGTGTAAATGTCTGTGAAACAATACCTGGCGTTAGAAAGTGGACACCTATTAATGTTATGAGACAGGAAGCAATACATTTAACACTGCATTTAACACTGCAATTAAAATCAGCAATAACAAGCACCTATAAAATGCACAGTACTTCAACGTAGAATGCAAATGAAGAACCAATGGTGATTTTTTATAAGAGCATTTAGGCCATGGTCTAAAGCATATTTCTGTGTTGAAAAATGCTTCTAATGCTGGCAACAATGCCAGATTCTATAAAGAGGCAAATAGTTAACTTTCAGACTGAAACAATCTCAACGAAGTGCTAAACAGTAAGGTCTTGATGTCATTTCATCACTGCCTAAGTTCATGGAGTTGAGTGTTATGGAGTTTTTAGCACAGAAAAGTGGGCACTGTTTGTTTTGTTTAGTACTATACTTCAGTTAAAATAACCGTTTGATTGACATTTCAGTGAGTTGAGTTATGGGGGCAAGGCATCAGCCAATTACAGCTGTTTCTTGGGCTCCATAGCTTTTCTATGTTGTCTACCCTGCAGGCATTAGCATCAGTGCCTTGCCAGCAACACAAGCTCCAAGGGATTTGGAGGACCCAGACAAGACAGATGAGAGACCATGTTTTTGATGGAAATCACTGATAAAGGATTGTTATTCCTTTAGTCAACTGGATGCCTCTGAAGCAAGCAGGCTCGTACCAGATGCATGCAGATGCAAACCAAGTGACCAAGTGGAGAGCAATACATGATTCCATTTGTTTGTTAATTTTCCTCTCCCCTGAGAAATTCTCCAAACTCTGCTCTAACACATCTGACAGAACACTTCTTCCATGATATCCATCACAGGAACGTGCTACCAAAATCTTCTGATCAAGGTTACTTAATGCTATCAAGACGAAATATCATGAGGCGTTTTTGCTCCACAACTGCACATACACAGATGCTGCTTCTTTGGGCTACCAAACATTGCCCTTCCCCAGATTCTCCTCAACAACATTTAGTAACTTATTCCTTCTTCGTTGGTTGAAGAAACTATTGTTTGGCAGGCATTTCCAGCACAAGATGGTGATAAATGTGAACAGTTTCTCAAACAGCCAAAATGCAGATACCTACAACCAAGTTCTCCACTGACTCAGCCACCACTGAGAATAACATGTGTCATGTTGAAGGGTGAATATGTGCAGAAGGAACAACACATCACCAGTTTCATGGTCACAGCTTTATTTCCTGAGGTGATAATTAAAACTTTACGATAACAGCTAGTGGCATCTGTTAGATTCTGAAGATGCAGAAGAGAATTGTTACACACATGTGTACTGCTCGGCTAAAAGTATCTTGTTACCCATGATTTCAACAGGAATTTAAACCTGACTTATCCATATACAGATATGCAACTATAATCTTCTTACACAACTTATAAATTATTTTGGTCACATGTACAACTCAATAAAGAATGATAATTTAATGCTTCCCACATACCTACTGAAGCTGTATGCTCAGACATTTAACTACAAGGGGACAAAATTTATATAAAACCAACACGCCAAACCTGACCCAGTAGAAACTATAGGGAGTTTTGTGGAACAAATACTAATATTCACTAGCGGAATTCATGCAAGATGAACTGATAATTTGAGCAAAGTGTACCTTTGTACTAGAGTTAATAATTAACCTTTTTGGCCCTAATAGGAGATTATATTAAAATTAGGCTAATGCTAGCATTTCTTGTACTTTGAGTGTGGTAAAATTGTAACACAAATTTTAGATATGTCTCTTGTACCTGAAATGAATGATTTAAAAATATGTATAATGTGAATAATAAATCATAATTCACAACTCTTCAACATTTGTTCATCAAATATGTTCAGACATATTTCTATTTTGCACTTTTTTTTTTTCATCCCGTGTTCTTACTGATAATTATTTTGACTGATTCGAATTGTAAATTTGACCAGAACTATGAATCAGAGCTTTTGTAGGCAATGCTCTGCCGGCCAAGGAGGACTCAAAGTGACTTCAAGCTCAAATTTACCATAAGTTTCCCCCTATAATTTTCCAACCCTACAAAGAAACTCTAGGACTAAAAAGCCATCAACTCTAGAGGTGCATTTAGATGGTCTGCATTTAATGGCAATATTTGGCCGCAATACTGTTGCATCAACAATGCTGAAATGTGACTGCAATAGATGGTAATTATACAGTATGGTTTCGCTATACTGCTGATGCTGCAGGTTGTTGCCAACATATTGCTGAGGGATTGCCAATGCTGTCCAGCAAGAGTGGCGAGTATTTCATATTGCAAGGTAATATCTGTCTCTGTCCTTGTGTGTAAATGCTTCTCTCTCATTTTCACCTTTGACTCCTACTTCTCTCACAGTCCAGTGCCTGAATGAAAACAAATTTGTTTCACTTTTCTTCGATTATTTGTGCCACATATTTTGTAGCTGTTCATTGTCAGGAATTTGTTATAGGCAGAAAGGGAAGTAGACAAATGAGAGAACTATAAATTTTGCAAATAAGATTTATCTCTGACTCACACTTGATGAAAGATATAAAAAATTCTGAAGACCTCAAATCTGAGCCAAATGCAAGGCAACAAAGTTGCATAGGAAGTGCATTTGATGCCACGAGTTTCAGATTATTTCAAGAGGTACCCGAAGTAGGAATTGATAGTGTTAAACAGTAGTGTATGCCAGTGAACAAAAACAAAATAAAAACTATTTTTATTTAAAACTTCCTATGGTGAAATCTTTCAGGCCTTCTATCAAAGCCTTGCATGTTTATTGTACCATGAGGCTTATTGACAAATAGTGAAGTTTAAAGAGGTATATTATACTCCTGTTAGAATCACCAGTTGCCGAAGGCTGATCGCCAACCAGGTTGTAACTGATAATATATACTCTCTCATATTTTTATTGGTTTTAGCCATTCTTGGACCAATTGTTTGTATTAGATATTCAAAATGGTGTTTTGACATTCTAGTAAAATTTGGAACAGGCATGTATCCAGTATCAGTTCACTACTTAAACTTTCTGAAGCACTGAGCTTACTTACAAAAACTATGCAACCACAAAGCCAAATTTATCTTGTTATATCTAACTTGATTCCTTGTGTGACAGAAATGCAGTGGATCCACACTTATTTCCACTAGATTACATGCATACCTTTTATGAAAATATGCAATAGTGTGGCCACTTGTAAACATTTCTGGGCTACACTAGATCGCGTGTTACTGGCAGTTTAGTACATGTGCCTGCAATTTGTGTGGCCATGATAGTGCCTTATATAAATCTGATGTTTATTTTATGAGTGAAAATTAATTTACGATTCTTCTTCCTTATAGATTGCAATAGCATCTAACAGGACTCAAACTCTTGAATCTGTTGGTGTGAGGCATATATGCTCTTGATGGTTCAAATATATTTGGATGTTACTCATCAAATAATTGTTTTGATTTACATGTTTTCATTTTGCTGGTAACACATTTATTGAAAATAAATTGTGTTTTAACCTACTATACAGTTTCATTATGAAGCGTTGCTGCATTTTCTGTGTTTGTAAATAAGGGGGTAACAGCTTAGGCTTGATGTTTGGTTTTACATCACTAGTCCACATCACACTGCAAATGTTGACTTCTTTATAAATTGTGGTGAGCTGCAACTGCACTGCCAAACATAACAGGAATTTACAGTATAGTAGAGTCATAATGACATAACAATGAGAGTGCAGAATCAGCAGAAACTACCGACAGGACACCCCCCCCCCCCCCCCCCGCTCCTGCTCCTACCACACACACACCCCTGCCACCTCCCCCCCCCCCCCCCCCACACACACACACAAACTTGTAATTTTTAAAACATGTCAATAAAATTGCTTTGATTTTAACTATAAATAGATTTTAGTATTAAAATAGTAGTACTGTGAAGACTGATTGCATGTTGTAATGGGAAGGGTATGTGTTAACATGCAGCGGTTCTTTGGTTCGAATCACTTAAGTTCTTTAAACTTTTTTTAATTTTTTAATCTTTATTGAAATGACTCATCATTATTTGTACCCAGTTAATTGGTTTCGATGTAATTTCATATTTCTATTCCTTAATCACATTGTTTTAAACACTGTATGAACTTCTTTAATTGTTCTCCTTTTTTCTTTACATCATTGTTTCTCCACTAAGAATTTTCATAAATGTGAATTATATTACATTTAAATATAAGCAAATGCCAATCTATTGGTAAAAATAAAAGACAAAATGATCTATTTATACTGACTGTGCAACGGTGTCAAAAATGAATTTTTCATTACAATAAATGTATTTTTCTGGATGGTAATCATCGTACAAAGATTTACAACACAGCCTAAATTCCTATTGTTGTTGTGGTTTGATGCAGCTCTCCATGCTACTCTATCCTGTGCAAGCTTCTTCAACTCCCAGTACTTACTGCAACCTACATCCTTCTGAATCTGCTTAGTGTAGTCATCTCTTTGTCTCCCTCTACGATTTTTACCCTCCAGTACTAAATTGGTGATCCCTTGATGCCTCAGAACATGTCCTACCAATCGATCCCTTCTTCTGGTCAAGTTGTGCCACAAACTTCTCTTCTCCCCAACCCTATTCAATACTTCCTCATTAGTTATGTGATCTACCCATCTAATCTTCAGCATTCTTCTGTAGCACCACATTTCGAAAGCTTCTATTCTCTTCTTGTCCAAACTATTTATCGTCCATGATTCACTTCCATACATGGCTACACTCCATACAAATACTTTCAGAAATGACTTCCTGACACTTAAATCTATACTCGATGTTAACAAATTTCTCTTCTTCAGAAACGCTTTCCTTGCCATTGCCAGTCTACATTTTATATCCTCTCTATTTCGACCATCATCAGTTATTTTGCTCCCCAAATAGCAAAACTCCTTTACTACTTTAAGTGTCTCATTTCCTAATCTAATTCCCTCAGCATCACCCGACTTAACTCGACTACATTCCATTATCCTCGTTTTGCTGTTGTTGATGTTCATCTTATATCCTCCTTTCAAGACACTATCCATCCCATTCAACTGCTCTTCCAAGTCCTTTGCTGTCTCTGACAGAATTATGTCGTCATCCGCGAACCTCAAAGTTTTTATTTCTTCTCCATGGATTTTAATACCTACTCTGAATTTTTCTTTTGCTTCCTTCACTGCTTGCTCAAAAAAATTCCTATTGTAGTGCAGACAAAATAACGCAGATGAATATTCAAACGAAAGAAGAGGTCATAAGCAAAATGAAATTAAAGCAAAACAAAGAATAGAAATAGCAAATGCAACAATGTGGTTAAAAAAATAGGATAAAAAATATCAAAATTAATACATAAAATTAATTAAAATCATGTGAACAAAGACTTCAAGCAGAAAAAGAATGACAGAAAGAAAAATTAGAGCAAATGAAGTTTATATGGTGATTAAAATGATGTGACAAGAAATACAAATAATAATACATTTAATTCAATTCACTGAATAAAAATAAGATGAAAGTATTTTGATAAAGATTTATTAATAAAAAAATTTAAAATACCTGATGAGATTCGAAGCCACGACTTTCTGCATGTCAAAGTCTTACTCTATCCGTTACACCATGCAATCAATCCATACAATAAAACTTTTTAAGGTTATTTTTGAGCATCATGCAAAATATCAAATGGCTGCAAGGTTTGATGCCTGAGATCTTAATCTACATCATCTTATAGATGGTTTCAAAAAGCTGATCCCACTTTTGGGTACTTCTCCTTTTTGGTTAACCAAATTTCTGTCGGAGAAATTCTTGACTATGTTAGCTTATGCTTTGACCTTCCATCCTCTAGCAAATGTGTCCATTTCACACAGTCAACAGCAATTAATCCTAAACTTCAGGACAGATTAAAACAAACTCTTTGCCTCCAATGCAGAACCTCACCTTTCACAACTGCAGCTATGAGAGCACACTGAGGGTCATGCCTGCACAGCTCAGGAGTTTACAGCATTATCTGCAGGTTCGAGAATTGTCTGACACATGGTTTTAATCTACTGGGAAGTTTCAGATGCACTACTATTCATACTAGAATGGCACATAGTTTTAATCTATCAGGAAGTTTCAAAACCCCCATACTCAATCGTAGAGTCAGAGACTCATTCTAGAACAATTTATTCTAGTAATAACAGTATCAAAAATGATTACCTAATTGAGTGCAGTAATCAAACTTTGTATTAATGTATATATGTGGTGCCTGTTTCTTTCTTTCTTTTTTTGGCATGTCCGAAAGAACAGACACCATTTTGATCCAACAGCCAGTATGAATTAAGACGCAAAGGCAATACAGTCAATGGCCTCTTCAGTGCAGACACACACCAGGGTCAAACTCTTGTGGGAATTGGCAAAATACCAAGGGTAATGATGATAATGCGCAAGGGACACTACATGTGTAGTGTGTGGATAAGTTGAGAATTTCACAGTTGCGATGACCACTGTGTCCGGATGGTGCGTCTACCTAGTAAGCAGGAGACGCGTTCGAAGTCAAGTCCAGCACAAATTTTCAACTTTCACCACTGATTTAAAGCAATCCCTTTCCCACCCAGTGTCTGTAATTCCTTTGTGTCTTTGTACTAATGCCTGAAATATGTTGAAACAACTGTGTAAAAAGCCTATAGAAAACAAGATATTTATACTATCTTGCAGGATAAGGGATGAGTCAGCTTGATGTCTCATTAGTAGCACACTATCGGGATATTACTGAAACTGCACACTAGATAAGAACAAGTGAAATGAGTAGCTGCTGGAGCAATCACCTAACATTCACCTGATGTGAACTAAGATAGTTTAAATAATTATCACCTATAGCATTTGAGTACTAGTGTTCCCAAATAAAAGTTTAGTGTCTCAACCACTGCTACCACATAAATGTGTTCTATTCTATATGCTGTGAACCACAAGTGGCAATGGAACATATGTGAGTGCATTGTATCCCCACTAATGAGAGACGCACAAGAGAAAAAAGAAAGTGCTACAAATTTACTTAGAAGTAGCATTACTGTTTATGAAGTAAATTTCTGAAATGTCCCACTAGGTATTAACAAGATCTTTTCTTCCATTAGTTATTAGACATCAAAGCTGAATTACAGTTCTTTATAAACATTTGTTTGCTATTAGATACGTGGGAAGAGCTCACACTCGCACACCATAAACTAGTACATGATTTCTTTTAAAATTATACTTACGAGGTTTCGTGAATCTATACCAAGAGCAGACAGCAGTAATTTATTTGAAGTTGACCCTGCCCATTGGTAAGACAACGCATGCGTAGTTTCTATATTTTTCAGATGAGCCCAGATACTTTGGGAGGCTTCTAAGTAATTTGTTAGAGGAAGCCATGTCTGTTCAGTATGCTCCTCAGTGGGAGTGTCTTTGCAGCTGCGAAACAATGCTAGGATCTTGCTTTCCAACGACAGTACCACCTGGAAGAGTCAACAACAACATATTACAAATGACGTGAATATACATGTAACTGCAAACTGCAAGTACAGATACACACATGTAGAGGTGTGTGTGTGTGTGTGTGTGTGTGTGTGTGTGTGTGTGTGTGTGTGAGAGTGAGTGAGTGAGTGAGTGAGAGAGAGAGAGAGAGAGAGAGAGAGAGAGAGTGAGTGTTTTTTGGGGGGGGAGGGGGGGGGGAGGGCATTGAACCATCACAGACAGGGAGCATATAAAGGACACTAGGTGATGAATAATATTACATTTCACAAATAAAACTAACAGTTTTGAACACATCAGCAGCTCATACACTGCACACCACTCAGTTTGTACATTCAAAGAGATAGAGGGGCTGGCCAGTACTTACCTCAGCTCAGTACAGCCAATAGATACACAAAAAACAGAGCCGAAAATTTACGTTCCTAGTTTTCAGAACTTTGTTCCTTCATCAGGGAGGAGAGAGGGGAAAGAAAGGGAAGAAGGGAAAGTGGATTTAGTTACTCACAACCCATGTTATGAAGCAACAGGGAAAGGAACACAGTGAGGGTAGCAAGGATGGAGGCATGGTTGTCAGAGGGCTTTCACTGTTCCTTATCCAAGTAACACCAATGTAGAAAGATAATGTAGCAGGTTTATCATTTTGAAATATCATTTGAAAGTCAGTTGTTTATGAGAAGATCATGTTATATTTCAAGTAAGAAGCAGAAGTGCCAGCACCTGTCAGAATTCGACAGCAGTAGGATTGTGGCCTATGGAGACTGCAGATCATCATTACACAATATTGCTGCTCACACTGCCCCATGACTCTCCTGCAAATACGTAATCGATGGATTCAAGATGAGCATGTCATGCAGGTTCTCAACAGCCCCATGCGACTAGTGTGCAAGAGGACAGGCATACCATTAACTTGGCTGTGCAGGGTCATACTGCCATGTCATGTACCTTCAGTCAAGAAATAGGTTCACTCACAGTAAGACAAGCAGCCATGTGGAGAACCAAGTCTGCAGCATCACAGACTGTCTGCATTATGACCACTGTTGCAGCTTTCATTTGATACAGCAGTAGAGGTATGCATGCTGACAATGGTGTATCCGCAATTGACGCTGGAAACAGGACTGGCACCATGACATCTTTACGGAAGAGTCCCTGTTCTGCATATAGCATAACAATGGTGGCTTCAGGTACAACTAATGTTGCCAGATTGCATTTGGTATTGTTGTATATGGGATCAGACCTGGTGTGATGGTTTTAGGGTGTCACTGGGTACACAACAGTATCAGCTCCAGTTCACATAGCCAGTAATTTGGAAATCAGCTTTTACATTTTTGAAACGTTGAAGCTGATGGTCATGCTTATCTTCAAGGTCAGTATGACAATTATCTATTGACAAGACTACAATAGACTATGCCAGCTGGACTGCCTTGGCCTTCGACAATATAGGGTGTTCAGCTGCTGCCATAATCAGCACATCATCCAAGTCTCCCAGCCATTAAAAATATGGTCAGGGGTTGCAGAGAGGCTGGCATGACACCACTCACCAGCCATTACAATAGATTAATTATGACATAGATCTGAAGCAGCATGAAATGACACACCAATATCTGTCATACAAGCTCAGTTCTATTCATTCCCAGCCAGGGTAGACTTCTTGTTGCTGCCGTATACTTAGCTTCACACCCTGTATACCTAAAATCACTGACACATTAAACCATATATTCTTCCTACAATACTGTACAAGCACAAAACTAAAATTTCATTATTTGCTATCCTTCCCAATGTTTTAATTTTAATGACCCACAGTGTCGGTGGGAAAACTATGGCTATTTGCTTAAGGGAGGAAGAGAAAGGTTGTCTATAACGTCAGTTGCTCAACATACTCATTGCTAATGTTGTTGTGGTCTTCAGTCCTGTGACTGGTTTGATGCAGCTCTCCATGCTACCCTATCCTGTGCAAGCTTCTTCATCTCCCAGTACCTACTGCAACCTACATCCTTCTGAATCTGCTTAGTGTAGTCATCTCTTTGTCTCCCTCTACGATTTTTACCCTCCAGTACTAAATTGGTGATCCCTTGATGCCTCAGAACATGTCCTACCAATCGATCCCTTCTTCTGGTCAAGTTGTGCCACAAACTTCTCTTCTCCCCAACCCTATTCAATACTTCCTCATTAGTTATGTGATCTACCCATCTAATCTTCAGCATTCTTCTGTAGCACCACATTTCGAAAGCTTCTATTCTCTTCTTGTCCAAACTATTTATCGTCCATGATTCACTTCCATACATGGCTACACTCCATACAAATACTTTCAGAAATGACTTCTTGACACTTAAATCTATACTCGATGTTAACAAATTTCTCTTCTTCAGAAACGCTTTCCTTGCCATTGCCAGTCTACATTTTATATCCTCTCTATTTCGACCATCATCAGTTATTTTGCTCCCCAAATAGCAAAACTCCTTTACTACTTTAAGTGTCTCATTTCCTAATCTAATTCCCTCAGTATCACCCGACTTAACTCGACTACATTCCATTATCCTCGTTTTGCTGTTGTTGATGTTCATCTTATATCCTCCTTTCAAGACACTATCCATCCCATTCAACTGCTCTTCCAAGTCCTTTGCTGTCTCTGACAGAATTATGTCGTCATCCGCGAACCTCAAAGTTTTTATTTCTTCTCCATGGATTTTAATACCTACTCCAAATTTTTCTTTTGTTTCCTTCACTGCTTGCTCAATATACAGATTGAATAACATCGGGGAGAGGCTACAACCCTGTCTCACTCCCTTCCCAACCACTGCTTCCCTTTCATGTCCCTCTACTCTTATAACTCCCACCTGGTTTCTGTACAAATTGTAAATAGCCTTTAGCTCCCTGTATTTTACCCCTGCTGCCTTCAGAATTTGAAAGAGTATTCCAATCAACATTGTCAAAAGCTTTCTCTAAGTCTACAAATGCTAGAAACGTAGGTTTGCCCTTCCTTAATCTAGCTTCTAAGGTAAGTCGTAGGGATAGTATTGCCTCACGTGTTCCAACATTTCTACGGAATCCAAACTGATCTTCCCCGAGGTCTGCTTCTACTAGTTTTTCCATTCGTCTGTAAATAATTCGCGTTAGTATTTTGCAGCTGTGACTTATTAAACTGATAGTTCGGTAATTTTCACATCTGTCAACACCTGCTTTCTTTGGGATTGGAATTATTATATTCTTCTTGAAGTCTGAGGGTATTTCGCCTGTCTCATACATCTTGTTCACCAGATGGTAGAGTTTTGTCAGGACTGGCTCTCCCAAGGCCATCAGTAGTTCCAATGGAATGTTGTCTACTCCGGGGGCCTTGTTTCGACTCAGGTCTTTCAGTGCTCTGTCAGACTCTTCACGCAGTATCGTATCTCCCATTTCATCTTCATCTACATCCTCTTCCATTTCCATAATATTATCCTCAAGTACATCGCCCTTGTATAGACCTTCTATATACTCCTTCCACCTTTCTGCTTTCCCTTCTTAGCTTAGAACTGGGTTTCCATCTGAGCTCTTGATGTTCATACAAGTGATTCTCTTTTCTCCAAAGGTCTCTTTAATTTTCCTGTAGGCAGTATCTATCTTACCCCTAATGAGATAAGCCTCTACATCCTTACATTTGTCCTCTAGCCATCCCTGTTTAGCCATTTTGCACCTCCTGTCGATCTCATTTTTGAGATGTCTATTCCTTTTTGCCTGCTTCATTTACTGCATTTTTATATTTTCTCATTTCATCAATTCAATATTTCTTCTGTTACCCAAGGATTTCTACTAGTCCTCATCTTTTTACCTACTTGATCCTCTGCTGCCTTCACTACTTCATCCCTCAAAGCTACCCATTCTTCTTCCACCGTATTTCTTTCCCCCATTCCTGTCAATTGCTCCCTTATGCACTCCCTGGAACTCTGTACAACCTCTGGTTCTTTTAGTTTATCCAGGTCCCTTTTAGTTTATCCAGGTCCCGTCTCCTTAAATTCCCACCTTTTTGCAGTTTCTTTAGTTTTAATCTACAGGTCATAACCAATAGATTGTGGTCAGAGTCCACATCTGCCCCTGGAAATGTCTTACAATTTGAAACCTGGTTCCTAAATCTCTGTCGTGCCATTATATAATCTATCTGAAACCTGTCAGCATCTCCAGGTTTCTTCCATTCTCCAGTAAATATTATTTCTGTATGTAGAGATTAAAAATGGCTTGCGTTTTATCTCTTACAGCAATTTAAGTTGTATAATGCTACAGAAAACCTCCAATGTGTAGTGGATGCCAGTGAAGACACAAACCTTTAGTATAAACACAAAAGAATTTAGCAACAAGCATTTTACATCTTGTCAGGAGTGATTAGTTTGTTCAGAGTTTGGTAAGTTACCTCATTTTGTTCCAATGGTGAATGGAAAATAGTAGAGCAGACACAGGCAAACCACTAACAATGCTATGATTTACAGACTGTTACAGGATATATAAAAAGGAGTGCAGAATTCGGCCAGTGATGGTCAGCAGCAGATGATGGTGTTTTGGGGCTCATCTCTGGTGACAGACGAAATCTCTCCGTCTGTCCCTCCCCACTGCTACTTTCATGCCGAGATGTGATATGAGTACATCAGAGATGTAATAAGCAACATCCTTCTAAACATATGAATGGAAAAACATGGCTGAGATGCTGAGAACACTGATGAATCTTGTGATTGGAAGTAATTACAGAATATTATAAATGTGATGCAAATGGCTGTGGCATGTAGGTCAGAGGCAGAGAGGGAACCTTGGAGGATATCACAAGCCTGTTTCTCAGCCAACTCAAGATTGTTTAGCACAGTGGTGTTATAAACAATGCCCTTCTAAACAGACAAAAGGGAGATCAAGGTGAGTAAAATATGGTAAAAAGATAAGAACAAAAATTATATTGTAAGTGAACATTTTATCCATACTAATATTATACATGTGAAAGTAACTCTGCCTGTTAAGTTCTAACAACCAATGTGCTGAGTCAATTTTGATAAAATTGTTTATTTAAATAGCTTGAACCCTGACAAAAAATACAAGCTGCTTTAGAAAGCGTGTAGTACAAGATGCTTATTGATTTGAAGAATATTATGTGAATTAGGGAAACATGTATTCTCTAAAAAAGAGATTTTCTCTTTAACTTTCAGTCTTTACTATATTTGTGAAAATTATTTTATTGGGTGATACTGGCTACGTGATACAACTCAAAATAACGAATACAATCCAGAATGAAATTTTCACTCTGCAGCGGAGTGTGCACTGATATGAAACTTCCTGGCAGATTAAAATTATGTGCCGGACTGAGACTCGAACTTGGACCTTTGCCTTTCATGGGCAAGTGCTCTACCAACTGTGCTACCCACGCACGACTCATGCCCCATCCTCACAGCTTTACTTCTGCCAGTACCTCGTTTCCTACCTTCCAAACTTTGCAGAAGCTCTCCTGTGAACCTTGCAGAACTAGCACTCCTCAAAGAAATGATATTGTGGAGACCTAGCTTAGCCACGGCCTTGAGGATGTTTCCAGAATGAGATGTAAAGCTGTGAGGACGGGGCGCGAGTCATGCTTGGATAGCTCAGATGGTAGAGCACTTGCCCGCGAAAGGCAAAGGTCCCGAGTTCGAGTCTTGGTCCGGCACACAGTTTTAATCTGCCAGGAAGTTTCATAAAGAATACAATGCTTGTACAATCCTTAATGTATTTAATCCATACTTCTACACTATTTGTTACATAATGTACACATCGTATACTAGGGTCCCGTAGCTTCTTCTATAGCACGACGCAAAAATGGGTACTCCTGCCCATTCCACTCTATAGATGCTACTCAGCAGTGATGCTATGCACGCTGCCGCATCGTGCTCTGGGAAGCTCGGGAGGGGGGAGAACAGGGAACACATCATGAGCTATGCCATCCAAACATGTGAGGCAGCTGATGTTACTGCCGGTACAGTAATCACCATTGCTCAACATAACAAAACTCCTGACATGTAAGTGCAGCCACGGGTAACAGATAATACTGATTACAAGGAGTCCTCAAGATCCTTCATTTGTTAGAGTGTTGTAAGGCGGGGGACACTTCACAAGTATGTGAGACACAATCAGCAAAGAACAGCAATTATGCTTGGGAAGGGGAGGTGTGTCACGCATACGATAAGGCCATGGATCGAGGAGAGTAAGACTAATACAAAGCTGAAATAAGTGAATTCTTTCCAGGCCACACAACAGTAGTCTCCTTGGCAATGCACAGTTTATTGGAGGGAGCGGTAGTTCACCATCCCATGCTGCAGCTGTGATGGATAAAGTGTCTCCTCTGTGCTTCCAAATCAGTGCTTTGTATGTCCATTACAAACATTGATTGTATGGTTTCTTCCCTGGCTAAGTGATCACCTAGTTCACTCCCCAAAATTTCTGTATGACTCAGGGTCTAGAAGAAATTGACTCAGCACAGGGTACAGCTGAAATCATAAAGAAGGCCATGGACAGTGGACAGTACTGGATGGTGAAGGTAGCATAAGTCAAGATACTGCTGAAAGCTCACTGAGTCATTAAATACCAAAAGTCAATTACACCCACCTGAGAGCATCAGAAGTGAAAAAATATTCTAATTTATCAATTCTAAAATAGCACAAGCTATTTAATACATACGACAGATCAGAGTCTTACTAACTTCATTCTATCATCAACCATTCCAACACAGAGGAAGATAATCGAAGTTCTCAAGTCATTTAATGCCATTTCTTGAGTCCCTTTGGTTATTATAATCACTTTGAGTGACAATGCAGGCATTATTACCAAATAAGAAGGAAGAAAGGAAAATTAGGATTAAATCTCCCATCAATGCCATGGTCGTTAAATGAGAGGGAGAGCTTGCTCAGGCTGTAGAAGAAAACAGGCCATGTCCTTTTCAAAGGTACACTTCTGGCAATCCTATAAGACCTTTGCTTGTTAACCTATTACTACTACTCCTCTGCCTAGGGTGGAGTTATCAGATAGCTCATGAAGGCATTATTGGAGCCCCCATGCTCTGTTAGTTGTTAATGTTAATTTTCAAAACCAGTTCTCCCACGTCTTTTTCAATTAGGTAATTAATAGTGTGCTCTGCTCCAGATTGTCCTGCAAGGTAACTTGCTTGTCACAATACAAGACAAGTTGACTGTCTGCCATGTAAGTAAACAAATGATACAGTTTAGACGTACAAAAGTGTACACCTGTGACAAGCTGTATGCCAGACTGGAGTTGAAACCCAAATCCCTGTCTCTCATGTAAAATGCTCTAGCATCTAAAAATCTGAGCACATCCCACAGACTGACTTAAAAGCTGCAATTTGCTCCTAGTTCCTCACCGCACCTTCCAAACTAATCAATGGAAATGTTGTTGAGTTGCTCAAGTAACTGAAATGGGAACCACAGAGAAAAGGATTACATTCTTGTATTTAATTCCTGGTAAATTTAAAAGACCAATATTTTGGACACATGGTGAAGCAGTTTACCGCCTCTATTTCACTTTTGTTCCAAAAAAGGAAGGAAGGAAGAGCAGAGTTTTAAACTTTACAATGATGACAGAATGAGTGTAAACTCAGAACAAAGGAACCACCTCTGCATTCATTCTAACTCATTGAGGGAAACCATGAAAAACCTAAACAGAAACAGCTAGATAGAAATTTGAACCCCAGTCCTCTCAAAAACAGGTTCTGTGTCTTAGCCACTTAACTATCTCACTCGGTTTTGAGTAATGACCACACGAAAATACGAGTATATAATTATGGCCCAACAGACTGTTTTGCTTATTCCATCCACAAATAAAACAGACTACAGACCAGCTAGCAATAGTAAGAGGTATCCACTCACGAGGTGATGCACAGTGAGAATATGAAGACAAATTAGTAAATCTATTGAAACTCTACGAAAAAATGGGAAATTTTCTTAAGGGGCTGAATTTTTATCAAATACGGTGCCAGTAATGGTTGTGTTTACAGTTTCAAACAGATGTAATGCGAGACTGGCATTACATTTTTCATGGAAATGGACAACGATTAGTATCAGACAGCAATATTATGCTGTACATAAAATAAAATGGATTGCGATTGAGATGCAGTCCAAGTTGACAGAAGCTAACAGAAATTCTGCCACAGATTCAAGACCTTTTATTACTGGGTGAATGAAGTAAACACAGATGTACGAGCAGTGCAGATTTGGTACATTATGGTCATACAATTGAGGTTTCTTCTGAAGAAGCACTGGATACAATGCATGATATTGTGGTTGAAGACTATTGCCTTTAAATTTATATTACTGTCAAGACATTTGGTATCTCACATACAGAGTTACATAAGATTCTGGTGACAGCAACTGCAGTAATGGAATTTTCATAATTTCATGATAATTTACTGCAAAAAGTGTGCATCATCGTTAGCTCCTACACTGGAACAATAATGACTTGTTCACAAAATGAGTTGGTCAGGAAGTGTGCTTTCAGCTGCTCACACATTTGCCACTGTGAAGGGCAGGAATCAGAGTAAAGTTTCAAAACAGTTCCACATGCATCCTCTGTCACAAGTGACTTCTGTTTTCTAATCCCAAAATTAAGCAGCATTAGAAGCAAAATGGATTATTATTATTATTATTATTTTAATAGAAGGCTATTCAAATAATAACACAATAGTTCTCTACACACTCACTGCAAATCAATTTTCAAAAAGCTGAAAATACTAATAATACCTTCATTATATCTACACAAACACGCTGTGTGTGTCTGAGTCCATCTTGCAGATTTACTGATAGATGCCAACTTTCATGCCTAAAATACCCTAAATGTGTAGCACTCCATACTCAGTGAACAAAAAGAAGAAACACACAAAGGCATGTGAACCATATTGGTACAAAACTTTACAACTGACTGCCAGTCAACAATAGGTAGTTGGAAGATGAGAATCAATTTAAAACAGAATTTTAAAAAAAAATCAGCCCAAGCAATGTTTTCACTTGTTAAGTGACTATATAGGCCAATAAGATTTCCTGATAATGCTTACAAAAAAGTAAAATTGAAAATATTGTCTTATTTCCCTAAACCTTTTTGTTATATGGTCAAAAGAGAACAATCATGCGATGTAAAATCTTTACTGAATTACTGTAGTGTGTGTAAGATCTTGCTGTTTAGGGAGAACAAAAGTAAAGCCCTACAAAAAACCAACTATGCATTATTACAACATATAGAACTGTGTTACTATGCACTGAATGACCTTTTCTTATTTTGTTTGTAATTTGTGTACATATAAATATGTTCTATTTCCTTTAAGTGCTTTCTCTTAAATTTATATGTGCATTTGTACAACATTCATACAATATTCATTATCAATGGGCTGATAAATAAGATAATATAAATAAATTTGAACCAAAAGGGAAACCAGTTGTGATTAAGCAAGCTGGGATATTTTTACTTCTTGTTTTGCCATCTGCCTCCTTAAAATTCATTTTTTTTTTTTACTTTTAACTAATTACCATTAAAATACATGAGTAATAACATGCATCATCATTAAAGAGAAAGGTTGGCCCTCAGTTTTAAAGAATATAACACAAGATCGAATATTGTGGTTAGTTTTATCCATGTAGTTGATTTTCTAATTTATTTTGACTATTCCTAATTAATACTGATAAACATTTGGATGAACAACTAATGGTATTATTAAAGGGTCTATTTGGCTCTATTCGAAAACTTGTTAGCAGAGCCAACTCTTAATTAATTCGAAAGTAAGTCACAGTTTTGTCAAAAGTATCATACATCATAATGATGTTAATTTCATAATTTAAATAAATAATTTCACCTAACCCTTGCAACAGAAGAAATTGTTAAAATGAACAAGTTTTTTGATGTATCCAGTTAATTTAATGAGTTAAGCTTTAATTGTAATTTCTGTAAATTTAACTTCAAACAATGTGTAGTTTCAGTACCCATTATTGTGAGGATATATATGGGCCCAATTTTGCGTCCTGAGACAGTCAGTCCACGGCCGAGTTTCAGGCAAGAAATCTGTGTTGATAAGAACGACAACAATGAATAAACTTAACCATGGAATAAGTGTTACACCAACAGGCCGTGTGTTAAAGCAATTACAATGTCTCTTCAATTTATTTGAAAGATTGTGAAATGTGTGGTTAGATTTTTGCTGCTAGTAGATGTTCAATAGTAAACTATTGTAGCAGTATGTGGATGTTTGCCCACAAACTATTAATGAGGCTTATGAAAAGTTAAACAATAGTTCACTGCCCATATAACTGTATTACTGGGGGATTGTGAACAGTGAAAGTAAAGAACAGCGAAACACTACAGTGCGCCTGTCGGCTACATTATTTACAGTAGCCAGTGTCGAAATTACAAACCCCATTTTTCAGCCATTCAGCCAGTGTAGCAATGCAGTATGTCATCACTGAGGGCTATCAGCAAAGAAACAAAGCAAGCGAATGCCATCCAGTGTCTTCAGCACTACTCCATCTTGCTTGGGAAGAAAAAAAGATTGTCTATGTCCATTGTCAATATTGGTAAATCACTTTTTTTTAGTGGGGGGGGGGGGGGGGGAAGGTATAAGATTGAAGTGAATGGTGAATGGGGCAGGTGGGGTCTGGACCCAGTCAATAGATATTCATCTTCTAGTAGGTGCACATTAAATCACTTTCAGCAATAGGGTTTCTTTTTGGCATATTTCATATAACTGATGTTCTACAGCTGTATAAATAATATTATTGCAACTGGTAAATGAAGGTTTTAATATCAAATTACGATCAGTCTTCAAGAATGAAATTTTCACTCTGCGGTGGAATGTGCACTGATATGAAACTTCCTGACAGATTAAAACTGTTTGCTGGGCTGAGACTCGAACTCGGGACCTTGGCCTTCTGCGGGCAAGTGCTCTACCAACTGAGCTACCCAAGCATGACTCACGCCCTGCCCTCACAGCTTTAATTCCACCAGTACCTCATCTCCTATCTTCCAAACTTCGCAGAGGTTCTCCTGCATACCTAAGGTCCTGAGTTCGAGTCTCGGCCCAGCAAACAGTTTTGATCTGTCAGGAAGTTTCATGATCAATCTGGTTCTTTCTGTCTGTAGAAAAAAAAAGAAGGAAGGAGAAGAAAATTAGTTGTATCCTACCTAAAGGTACACAACTCTGTCTTATAATTTAAGTAATTTGTAATATCATCGAAAACCTAAATCTGCATGGGCTCATGAGAATTTGAAATTCTAGCATTCAATAAGCGTGTCAGTTTCGGTAACCATCAGATCACTTTGCTCAGTATAATTCAACAGTTAAATATAGCATTTGTACACGAGTTAAGCAATATCAGTGCTATTGGAAAATATAATTCTAAAGTTCCTCATCACAGTCTCTGTTCATTCGCAAAATAAAAGACTGTGGTACCACCAGCCAGCTTTGGTCCATGAAGTTTACTCTGTTCGGCAATCCTGACTTAGGTTTTCGTGAATCATTTCACGCAAATGCTGGGGCAGTTCCTCATACAATTATAGAGTTCCTGTGTGTACATATATTTTGAGCTATTTATTTCCACTGTATTACAATGACAAATCCTAAACCATTGTGAGACTATCCATGGATGAATAAATGCGTAAATAAAATAACTGATTCAATACGAGAGTAACATCAGTTATTTTTCCTGGCCAACCTATGCACTGTTGCAATGATTGGTGTGTGACAAAAAATGATAAGCCATATCTTGGTTTGATCTCACATCACAATGACATGATAAAAGTCATGTTGGCAGTCCCCTGCAGAAATATCGAACCATGCTGCCTCTATAGCACTCCATAATTGCAAAAGTGTTGCAGGTGCAGATTTTTTTTTGCACGAACTGCTCTTTTGATTATGTCCCATAAATGTGTACTGGAATTCATGTCAGGAAAGAATGTTCTTCAAACCAATCGTGAACAAAAGTTCCATCAATGCTTGAAACATTAAGTCCATGAATGATTGCAAATGGTCACAAAGTAGTTCACCTGTGTCAGAGGACACAGACTGTTCTATGTAAACATGACCCACACCATTATGGAGCCTTCACCAACATGCACAGTGCCTTATTGACAACTTCCGTTCATGGCTTTGTGGGGCCTTTGGCACATTCTAACCCCACCATCAGCTCTTACCAATTTAAATTGGGACTCACCAGACCAAACTACAGTGCTCCAGTCGTCTAGAGTCCAATCGATACAATCACAAGCCCAGCAGAGCCACTGCAAGCGATGTCGTGCAGCAAGCAAAGGTATTCACGTCAGTCATCGACTGCCATAGCCCACCAACAACAAATTTCGCTGCACTATCCTAATGGATACATTCCTCACATGACCCACATAGATTTCTGTGGTTGTTTCACAGAATGCTGCTTGCCTGTTAGCACTGACACCTCTCCGCGAACGCCACTGCTTCTGGTTATTAAGTGACCTGGTCATCGGCTGCTGTGTTGTTTGTAGTGAGAGGTAATTCTTGAAATGTGGTATTCTCGACACTGCGTATTACAGATTATTGAATTCCCTAATGATTTATGAATTGCAAGGTCCCCTGCGTATAGCTCCCATTACTTTCCCGCATTCAATGTCTGTTAATTCCTGTTGTGCAGCCATAATAATGTCAGAAATCTTTTCACATGAATCACCTGTGTACAACTGACAGCTCTGACAATGCACTGCCCTGCACTACCTCGTGTGCATGATATTACCACCATAGGTATGTAAGCTTATAGCTATTCCATGACTTTTGTCTAAACTGTATGCTATTCTTTACCAACTTGGGTTGACCACTTTTGAGGTCAGAAGGTGCAAAGCATATGCTACGTTTAATAGGATGATGATGAGTAAATAAACCAATCTTCAGTTAAACTACTGCTTCCTTCCCGTAAAGAAAGTGTAAAACACAAAGTCTATCTCCCTAAATGCATTGACCTTAAAGATAAGCATCTGACACATAGATAAAATGGAAGTGACATACAATTTGATGTTTACAAAGAAAGACAATCACTCCTATAACTGTTAAACTAACAACAGTGATGGCAATTATGTTCATAACTATGATCTGAATTGGCTTCTTCCAGTCTGGGCAAGACCCATTTCAGTTTGGCAACACGAGATAAAAATGATTTGCTCATCATAGGAAAGTATACCATAAATTATAAGCCACTATTTCAGATACCTGTGTACTATCTTCTTTGGGTTTAACACTGGATGAGAACTCTACTGCTTCAAAATCTCCAAAATCATCATCAGCCAGCATGGAATCTGGGATCACATCATGTAATTGGGTAGCTGAAGCATCAACCCAGTCTGTCCTTCCACTTTCTCCACTTTGTGGTTCCGGGAAGAAAGAAGATTCTTCACGCACTGATGGTCTCTCTGTTGATGCCCCATTACCTCTATTTGGTCTTTCACTGTCACTACTGTTTCCAGATTCAATATAAGCCACTTTATCAAATTTTAGGTCCTCCAGTTCTTCCTCTGGCAATTCAGTTACATTATGGAAAACACCAAACTCATCAGAACTGCTGTCATGGTAGGAAATACCTTCCAACTTCTCAATTTCAGACACCACTAGTCCAGAAAAATTTTCACTTTCACAACTAAAGTTTGTAGTGTCTTTCACAGACTCACTAAGGTCCAATTTCAGAGGCAATGGTTTGATGAGTGTGTCACCCTCAACCACTACTGAAAAGTCAGAGGAAGTAAATAAACTATCTTGTGATTCACACTCTTCAGGAGTTGGTCCACCTGCTGATGTCACAAAATCATCATTGTACTTAATACTTTCACTTACAGGTTCTTCAGTCACAGTACTTGCAACAGGGAATTCTGTGACTACACTGCTGTTTGTATCTGAATCCGTTATTTCTGAAAGCAATGTGCTCCCTTCAATGTTCAGAGCTGACAGTCCGGGAATGGAAGACTTTGAATTAGCAATGTCATCAGGAGTACAGTGTGATGTATCTCCTAATGAATTTACAAGATCTGCACCATTTCTATCATTTAGTTCTTGCTGACTTTTACTGTATGCTTCTTTAAGGTCTGTTTCATGTTGTGAAACAGAATTAACAATAGATATATCCTGATGACCATTGCAGCTTTGAGTTATGCTAGTATAAGATTCCATTTGTTTATCAATTTGTTTCATATCAGGGGCTTCTGTTTCTTGCATGATTGTAGGAATTCTGGTTTGTGCAGTAACATTTCCTCTGCATGTTACATTACCATCAGTCTGTTGATTTCCAGTAACACCTGAAAAGTTCAACATGATCTATTAATACAGAAGCAGCAATACTATCAATATTATTAGCTTTGTATACAGTACTTACAAAGCTAGAACATTATGATAGAATAGGTAGCAGCATACTACAGTGGCTTCGATTTTTGAAACCTGACATCAGATCAACAATACTTATATTAAACCATTTTGTCTAAATCCCGTCTGAAGTATGTGTTTATCAGCCATAGAAATATGTATAACAGGTGTGTACAACACAAATTAGTATGTAAGTACTTATGCGTTTATACAAAATTAAATGTTGTCCACCAATTTCTTGATGATTTGTGTGGCATAATGATATATACAGATAGTTTGCCCATAATTTCATCTGAATAGTGCATAGTGGTATATGTGGGTGATTGTCATGTTTGCTTGGGCAGAGCAGGGGTTATGGTTTTATAAAAATGAAGCATAAGAGCAAAATATAGTGTTCATATGTAGCTTGTACCTCTCAAACGCCACCAAAGGAACTGGGAAACTGAAAACATCGCTTTAGACAGACTGACTAGAATCAGCTTCTTTACCCAAGATAGTATGAAGAATTTTACAGCAATCACTTCCCAACAACCAAAATCAAGAGTTTCACTTGTAATATCGTTTTATTTTAAATGGAATTTAACCCACACATGGTTTACTAAGACTGACAGTACAACATCAGTTCATTTTTAACATTACCCCTTTCAAAAGCTGAAGTTTGTTAGCTGTCACTCTGTTGATCCCTCCACTTACACTACATTGGTAAACAATAAACGAAATGATAATATGTGGAGAATAATGTTCCATCATAATTTCTGCTACTTGAATTACCTGTGGCGTTAAATGACAAATCTCCCATCGAAAAATCACCAAAGTCGTCGTCGTCATCATCATCATCTTCATCAGGATTGTCATCCAAGGGCGGAGGTGATGATGACACCATTGGTGGTATTATGTTTGACATGGTGATGTACTTACACAAAACTTAAGTTCAGTGTGAAGTATCCATCTGAAATCACCACATAAGTTCATGGAACGTGGAACACGTAAAAGACAATTTGGCATATGCCAAGGTAAGCCCTTCATTTATACACACAAACGAACGTCACATGGCATTACACAGAAAACTAGTAAGTTCCGCATGCCAACATAAAACACAAGTCAAGAAGCTTTACATATTTTTTTCTTCAGAAGCCTTGTGGCGCTTACCTCACAGGTATTGGAATCTAGATTAATACTGACTGCGAACAGAAAATAGAACATGTATCTTAATTATGACATTACACACTTTCTATCGATTCACCACATTACACATATCCTACATTATCTGTCGTAAACACAGCAGACATATGACATTTCTCAATCGCATTCCATTCGATCAAACTTGGGGAGATCGATGTCGATGAAAATCAATGTCGACATAAACTGGAGACTTTTCATGAATCTTTATTGCAATAGTACTATCCGGATTAGGAAAGATAACGCAGCTGTTGTTCTTGACATATCATATAATCAGTTACAGTTCACAAATAGTTCTCTTCATTCTATATGTATTACCAACGGCGCAGACAAGTCATACCGCATGAACCCTTATTTTTTAGCGGATATGAGACGTGCGCAACCCTGGAAGTTTGAGTCGCAAGTCTGGACAAAATCGTTCAAATCCGCTTGCGTAAATCACACATGCGTATACAAAGCTTAGCATGTGGAATGGTAATAGTCGTAAATCTGGCGCACGAGAGATGTCTTAGTTGTTTGTTAAGTATACTCTGTAAGTGCTCACTGAATTCTAAAACGCCTGAAACATGTATGTGCTGTAGACATTGTACTTTCATTGAAATGTTTAGAAGACACAAATTTTTGTGGGCAGTTAACAGCAAGCAATAAAGCCATCGGATTAGAAGGCAGTTATAGCAGACAGATGAAAAGTGACAAAAAAATGTTTGTGGACTATTCAGGCTATCGTTGTGGCCGATCCATAGCCTCCGGCTCCTCCCCAGCTACTCGGCGATAGAGAATCACGGAGATAAACGGCCGCGCCCAGGAAGTAGTAGCTGTGGCCAGCCAGACAGCCGGACCCAGCAACAACACAATGCAGACTTTCAGCGAGATGCACGAAATCAGCATAAAGAAATTTTTCAACAAAGTAGCTCTCATACTCAAAGAGACTGACGACGAGAGAAAAGATATCAACATGTAATGGCAAAAGCCGACAAAACCTGAAAGAAAAGGCGTCAGGAAGGGCCAAGAAAACCCTTAACGGATGGATACATCTGCTGCAGAAGTGTCAGACACGCCAGCCTCAAAAACGAAAACGCCCACCAGCAAACCCGAGGACGTGGACGTCATCCTATCGCCTGACTGGCTACAGCACACATCTGCCCTGCCCCCGCAAAGTGCGTGACGCCCACCACTGTGAATGCAAGGTAAAACAATGCACAAATCCTCTCATGGAATGTGAACAGAATGAGTTTCTCAGTGAAATTAGACGCACTTTCAGATCTCTTGCACCATAGAACGTCAGACAGAGTTTTCAGCAACACTGCACAGTGGTTAGCACACTGGACTTGAATTCGGGAGGACGACGGTTCAATCCCATCCTGATTTAGGTTTTCCGCGATTTCCCTAAATTGCTCCAGGCAAATGCCGCGATGGATCCTCTGAAAGGGCACAGCCGACTTCCATCCCCGTTCTTCCCTGATCCGATCAGACCGATGACTATACTGTTTGGTCTCTTCCCGCAAACAACCCAACCCAACTCAGCAACACTGACTCTGAAACCCGATGAAGGATGGCTATTATGGTCAGAGAAGAAATAGAAACATGAGAACCGAAACTAATGGTAGACGGAAGCAACATAGCAGTAGTAATAGCAGGAAAGCTGTTCATAAACATATATGCACCGTCGGGGACAAGAACAACAGTGCAATAAATCAGTTCTTCAACCAACGCATTTTCGAACTCCACCCACACAATAACAACAATCTTCTGCTAGGGGAGATATTAATTGCGTTGCCGCGCCAGAAGACCAGATCCCAGTACTGAATCTACACTCCTGGAAATTGAAATAAGAACACCGTGAATTCATTGTCCCAGGAAGGGGAAACTTTATTGAAACATTCCTGGGGTCTGATACATCACATGATCACACTGACAGAACCACAGGCACATAGACACAGGCAACAGAGCATGCACAATGTCGGCTCTAGTACAGTGTATATCCACCTTTCGCAGCAATGCAGGCTGCTATTCTCCCATGGAGACGATCGTAGAGATGCTGGATGTAGTCCTGTGGAACGGCTTGCCATGCCATTTCCACCTGGCGCCTCAGTTGGACCAGCGTTCGTGCTGGACGTGCAGACCACGTGAGACGACGCTTCATCCAGTCCCAAACATGCTCAATGGGGGACAGATCCGGAGATCTTGCTGGCCAGGGTAGTTGACTTACACCTTCTAGAGCACTTGGGTGGCACGGGATACATACGGACGTGCATTGTCCTGTTGGAACAGCAAATTCCCTTGCCGGTCTAGGAATGGTAGAACGATGGGTTCGATGACGGTTTGGATGTACCGTGCACTATTCAGTGTCCCCTCGACGATCACCAGAGGTGTACGGCCAGTATAGGAGATCGTTCCCCACACCATGATGCCGGGTGTTGGCCCTGTGTGCCTCGGTCGTATGCATTCCTGATTGTGGCGCTCACCTGCACGGCGCCAAACACGCATACGACCATCATTGGCACCAAGGCAGAAGCGACTCTCATCGCTGAAGACGACACGTCTCCATTCGTCCCTCCATTCACGCCTGTCGCGACACCACTGGAGGCGGGCTGCACGACGTTGGGGCGTGAGCGGAAGACGGCCTAACGGTGTGCGGGACCGTATCCCAGGTTCATGGAGACGGTTGCGAATGGTCCTCGCCGATACCCCAGGAGCAACAGTGTCCCTAATTTGCTGGGAAGTGGCGGTGCGGTCCCCTACGGCACTGCGTAGGATCCTACGGTCTTGGCGTGCATCCATGCGTCGCTGCGGTCCGGTCCCAGGTCGATGGGCACGTGCACCTTCCCCTGTCCACTGGCGACAACATCGATGTACTGTGGAGAACTCACGCCCCACGTGTTGAGCAATTCGGCGGTACGTCCACCCGGCCTCCCGCATACCCACTATACGCCCTCGCTCAAAGTCCGTCAACTGCACATACGGTTCACGTCCACGCTGTCGCGGCATGCTACCAGTGTTAAAGACTGCGATGGAGTTCCGTATGCCACGGCAAACTGGCTGACACTGACGGCGGCGGTGCACAAATGCTGCGCAGCTAGCGCCATTCGACGGCCAACACCGCGGTTTCTGGTGTGTCCGCTGTGCCGTGCGTGTGATCATTGCTTGTACAGCCCTCTCGCAGTGTCTGGAGCAAGTATGGTGGGTCTGACACACCGGTGTCAAAGTGTTCTTTTTTCCTTTTCCAGGGGTGTATTTGAAGAGCTGCAAGATCTGATAAGGCGTCTAAAACTCGGCAACTCATGGCGTTTGCACAACAAATAAAACATGGAGTTTACCTTCTACTACAATAGGGGGTAAAGCAGATTAGACAGGGTGTACACAAGCAAAAAATTTGTCGCCCCTGTATCACACATAGAAGTCTGCCCAGTGATCTTATCTGATCACTGTGCATACGAGAGCAAAATTCACCTACCATGAAGAAGGATCCCTGGTCAGAAAGCGAGACGGAAAATAAAAGGAGACGTTAGGATGATATTCAGAAGGGTACACTCATACAATTCCACTATAGAGTGGTGGGCAGAACTTGCCAAGGCAGCAATCAGAAGATCACTGATCAGATACAGTGCGGGAAAAGCTTCCTGGAAGAACAGCATGGCAGACTTCTACGCACTGTGTCTAAAAGACGCACTGAACGTCCCTACAGACGACCCACACTACCTGACATGCGTGAGTGGGTTGGAAGCACGTCTCCTAAACATCAAATGACAGCGAATGAAAGGCTTTATCGCTCATAGCCAAGCAAACGGTATCATCAAGGATGAACCTGTCACACTTAGTCAGGGAAAGGCAAAGGTACAACAGCAAAGTCATTACTGAACTCCGTGACAGTATGGAAACAAACTGCCGACTAAGCGAGAAATCCTACACCACGTAGAATATCACTTCAGAGAAGTCTTCAGAAGCGGATAGACGGACGACGCCGAAACGACAGACATCCTACTAGAAACACGTTGGAGCAAGAGGAATGAAGACAACATCCTGACCGAAAAAGTTACTGAGGACGTGGTGAGAGCCATCCTCAAAAACAGCACAAACGGCACCGACTGGATCCCCACGGAATTCTACAGCCACCTCTTGGACCTAGTAAGCGGATTCCTAACCGAAATGGCAAACGAAATTTTAAATGGGGCAGCAGTACCAGCCTCCCTCGTGGAAGGGACAGTATTCTCTCAAAGAAATAGAAATCGAAACAGATCGAGGAGTTCAGAACCATACTGCTGATGAATGCAGACTACAAGATTGCCGCAAAATGCCTTGCAGAAAACATTAATGTTGGAATTGTGTGAACAATATATTTCGTGTGAGACGGTGGCGAAACCTCTCTAGTGCTATTGTACACTCATGCGTTTTATGTGTCTAATATAATGTTCCTTGGTTGTTGTCTTTGGTGGAAGTGCAAATATAGTTACTGGCACTAAATTTCTTTTCCTCACTATTACTTATTCAACTGTGTCGACTCCAATAGGGTATTGGCCCAGCGATGTATTTGGAATAAGTGTAGCCATGATATAGTAATGAGAAAGTATTAGAAAAGTTCCAAGTAGTGCACTTGCGTGAAGTGTGAGTTACCCTTAAAAGACGAACGCAACTCTTTAGGTATTATTCTTTACACTAAAAAAGATCAAAGTTACTGTTAAAATGAGCGAAACACAAATTCTGCAATCGAAAGACTTACGAGTCGCGAAAACTATGCAATGTGGGAATTGGAAGTAGAAGTGTACAGGTGTCGTTTGAAAAGTCCGTGCAAAAACAAAAACTACTTACGTGTTTGTTACAAACCTTTTTTATTTTTCGACATAGTCTCCTTTTAGACTTATACACTTCGTCCAACGCTGTTCTAATTTGTTGATCCCTTCGAATAATAGGAATTGTCCAAGTCTGCAAAATAACTATTAGTTACTGCAACCACCTCCTCATTTGAATAAAATCGTTGTCCTGCCAGCCATTTCTTCAAATTGGGGAACAAATAGTAGTCGAAGCGAGCCAAGTCTGGAGAACAGAGGGGGTGTGAAACGAGTTGGAATCCTGTTTCCATTAATTTTGCGACCCCAAATGCTGAGGTGTGTGCTGGTGCATTGTCGTGATGGAAAAGGACTTTTTGCGGTCCAATCGCTGGTGTTTTTCTTGCAGCTAGGTTTTCAAACGGCCCAATAACGATGAATAATATGCACCCGTGTTAGTTTTACCCTTTTCCAGATAGTCTATGAGGATTACCCCTTGCGAATCCTAAAAGACAGTCGCCATAACATTTCCGGCCGAAGGAATGGTCTTCTCCGTTTTTGGTGCAGATTCTCCCTTGGTAACCCATTGTTTAGATCGTTCTTTGGTCTCAGGAGTATAGTAATGTATCCATGTTTCATTCACGGTGACGAAACGACGCTTAAAGTCCTACGGATTTTTCCTGAACAGCTGGAAAACATCCTTGCAACACTTCACACGATTCTGGTTTTGGTCAAGCGTGAGCAACCATGGAACCAATCTTGCGAATAGCTTTCTCACGTCCAGATGTTTATGCAAAATATTATGCAACCGTTTATTCGAGATGCCCACAGCACTAGCAATCTCAAGCACGTTAACTCTTCTGTCATCCACCACACAGGGCGTCCAGAACGTTCAGCAACACTTGTGCCCATATGGCCACTCCGAAATTTTTGAAACCACTTTTAAACTGTTCTAATTGAAGGTGCAAGGTCACCATAATGTCTATCAAGCTTCTCTTTAGTCTCCTGAGACATTTTGTCTTTTATAGAGTAATGTTTAATCACCACACGAAATTCTTTTTCGTCCATTTTTTGACAATCACTCGACTTCCTTGATTGACAAGAATGCCAAACCCAAACAAATAGACCAATATGGCTGAAACTTGGTGTGCATTCTTTCCAGAGATGCTACTAACTGAACATGACCTCGATACGAGCCGCCGTTGCCATCTCTCGAGCTTTGCACAGACTTTTCAAACACCCCTCGTATTTACATTGGACGATCTATCGGATGTGGTGGATGGGACAATGAAATCCACAGATCAGAATTAGGCAAGTTGGATATCAAGGCAAAATCAAAGTTGATACTACTGGTTGATTCAGTGGATTTGTTCACATTGAAAAAGCTGCAACAGCGAAAGAAGTCTGGGACAAATTACAAAGTGCATTTGAGGATGGAGGTCTTACAAGGAAAGTAGGATTATTACGTGAGTTAATTACCACTCGGCTGGACAAATGCAAGAGTGAAGACGAATACATCAACAAAATAATAGCACGTCGAACCGACTGAGAAACATAGGGTTTGAGATTGCTGGCAAATGGACCGGGGCACACTGTTGCCAGAACTGCCCTAAAGATATGCGACCATGATTATGGGTCTGGAAAGCTGAGGTATACCAGTCATGCGCGATGGTGTTAAAATGAAAATCCTGCAGGATGTAAAGAGTACTTCAAGCTGTCACGTACTGGAGAAGGAAACTACATCTGCTCTTTATTCAAAAAACAAAAGGACGAAATCAGTGAGGTGCTATAGATGTCAGAAGAAGGGGCAATTGCATCTCAGCGCAGAGAAAAAGTAAACCCAATGTCAGACATGTAGCGCAAGAGGCATGTTGCTGATAGTCCAGAGAAAGGGATCAATAATAAAGGTAAGGCACGCTCATGTTTTCATTCTTTTGGAGATGTGGGTAATTGTCAACTGGAATGGATTTTAGACTCAGGTGCATCTGTGCATAGTGTTAAACACAAATCTCTTCTTCATGATGTTAAAAATAAGACTCATATGGAATATCTACTGTTGATGGTAGCAAGCCCCAATGTCGTTTGGCTGGGAAACTAGACCTACATGTAAGTGTAAATGGTGAATCTGGTATGCTTACAGCACATCATGTTCATTATGTAAAAAATGTAGTGACTAACCTATTGTCTGTAGTGGAAAATGTCAAGAAGGAAAATACAGTAACTTTTGACACGCATGGAGCAAGAGAAATTAGTGAAAATGGTGAAGTTATAGCTACAGCAAGCAAAGATAGGGGTATTTTTAAGTTGGAGACCATTGACAGTAATCATAGAAATGTTAGCCATTCAGTATACTCAGGGGAAAGTTTTTTATTGCACCACAGACTTGGGCACCTAAATAGAAAGAAGATGTATGTGGCTTGACGGAGTGTGAAACCATGGGTGAGAATTATAATTTTCTTACATTTATTGATGATTACTCACGATATACTTATGTTTAATTTCTTAGTTCCAAAGACTAAGTGAGTGACACTTTTCAGGAATATCGTAATATGGTCGAAAGGTGGACAACAAAGAAGAGTAAGATCATCAGGTCTGATAATGGGAGAGATTACATTAACCATGAACATCAGATCAAACTACCATACAGTAGAGCCGCTAATAGCACCATTGTCAAAAGAGAAAGGAGCATGACAACTGAAGCTCGATTATCAAAATGTTTTTAGGTAGTGACAGTATCAATGGCAGTATATTTGAACAATATATCACCTACAAAGCATTAAGGAATACAATCCCCTACAAGATATGGATAGGAAAGAAACCTGACCTAAGCAATATAAGGGTTTTTGGGTGTGATGCAATGGCGCACATTTCAGAACGGCTGAGGGGAAAATGGGACCCAAAAGCTAAAAAGTGTATTTCAAAGGGCTGCCGATTAATGGATCCATTGAATAAAAGGATAGCTACAAGCAAAGACATAGTATTATTTGAAAATAGAAAGGTCTCTGAAGAGGGCAATACTACTAAGTTAACTGCACCTAGTTCCAAGGGTGAAACCTTATGTGAAGAAGGATGAAATTAAGAACAGAAAAAGCATAATCAAAGGCAAATGGAGACCATTTATGATGACAATAAGTCTGAGGGAGAACAAAATGAAGAGAACAATGTAAGGCATTCTTCTCACTTACCAAAACCGAAAGAATATCCGGATTTTGAGATATATGCAGCCCAGTCTTTTAATGATGAGCCAGCAACAGCAGAAGAAGCAATGGGCGGCCTGAACTCTCAAGAATGGAAAGAAGCGCTGTAGAGGGAATTGGAATCTTTATCTCAGAACGAAACCTTTGAATGGGTAAATATGCCAGCAGATAAGAAGCTATTACAGGCAAGATGGGTATTCACTTTGAAGAGCCTCGAAAATTCATCTCCAAGATATAAAGCATGTTGTTGTTGTTGTTGTTGTTGTGGTCTTCAGTCCTGTGACTGGTTTGATGCAGCTCTCCATGCTACCCTATCCTGGGCAAGCTTCTTCATCTCCCAATACTTACTGCAACCTACGCCCTTCTGAATCTGCTTAGTGTATTCATTACTTGGTCTCCCACTACAATTTTTACCCCCCACGCTGCCCTTCAACGCTAAATTTGTGATCCCTTGATGCCTCAGAACACGTCCTACCAACCCATCCCTTCTTCTTGTCAAGTTGTGCCACAAATTCCTCTTCTCCCCAATTCAATTGAATAAAGCATGAGTTGTAATAAAAGAATATTCACAAAAACGAGGGGTAGATTACAAATAAATTTTTTCACCGGTAATCAAGTATGCCTTATTGAGATATCCTTTAGCCTTAGCAGCAAAACGAAATTTAACAGTTCATCATATGGATGTAAGGACAGCACATTGAAATGGGGAATTGGAGGAGGAGAATGTTTATGGACTTCAACGGAGTGTAAATTGCTGGAATCGATGTCTAAATAAAACTCTAATAAATAAGAATATGAAGCACTCTAAGGCAGAGCCCAGTATACACCATAAAAGGGGAAGAGAAGGGATAGTGATAATGGCAATATGGGTGGACGACTTTTTTGTCCTGACTGAAAACGAAAGCCAAACGAGAATTTTTAAGATACAGTTTCAAACCAAGTTTAAGGTGGATGATTTGGGAGAAGTTAAACGTTATCTAGGTACCTAGATCACTAAGGATGAAGAGAGACAAGAACTGAGCGTAAATCAATCATATACAGAAAAAATCTTAAACAAATTTGTCATGAGTGATTCTAATGTTAAATATAAATGAGACAGATGAAGAATGTGATACAAATGTTCCATATTTAGAAGCACTGGGGAGTCTGTTATACACTCCTGGAAATGGAAAAAAGAACACATTGACACCGGTGTGTCAGACCCACCATACTTGCTCCGGACACTGCGAGAGGGCTGTACAAGCAATGATAACATGCACGGCACAGCGGACACACCAGGAACCGCGGTGTTGGCCGTCGAATGGCGCTAGCTGCGCAGTATTTGTGCACCGCCGCCGTCGGTGTCAGCCAGTTTGCCGTGGCATACGGAGCCCCATCGCAGTCTTTAACACTGGTAGCATGCCGCGACAGCGTGGACGTGAACCGTATGTGCAGTTGACGGACTTTGAGCGAGGGCGTATAGTGGGCATGCGGGAGGCCGGGTGGACGTACCGCCGAATTGCTCAAAACGTGGGGCGTGAGGTCTCCACAGTACATCGATGTTGTCGCCAGTGGTCAGGGGAAGGTGCACGTGCCCGTCGACCTGGGACCGGACCGCAGCGACGCATGGATGCACGCCAAGACCGTAGGATCCTACGCAGTGCCGTAGGGGACCGCACCGCCACTTCCCAGCAAATTAGGGACACTGTTGCTCCTGGGGTATCGGCGAGGACCATTCGCAACCGTCTCCATGAACCTGGGATACGGTCCCGCACACCGTTAGGCCGTCTTCCGCTCACGCCCCAACATCGTGCAGCCCGCCTCCAGTGGTGTCGCGACAGGCGTGAATGGAGGGACGAATGGAGACGTGTCGTCTTCAGCGATGAGAGTCGCTTCTGCCTTGGTTCCAATGATGGTCGTATGCGTGTTTGGCGCCGTGCAGGTGAGCGCCACAATCAGGACTGCATACGACCGAGGCACACAGGGCCAACACCCGGCATCATGATGTGGGTAACGATCTCCTACACTGGCCGTACACCTCTGGTGATCGTCGAGGGGACACTGAATAGTGCACGGTACATCCAAACCGTCATCGAACCCATCGTTCTACCATTCCTAGACCGGCAAGGGAACTTGCTGTTCCAACAGGACAATGCACGTCCGTATGTATCCCGTGCCACCCAAGTGCTCTAGAAGGTGTAAGTCAACTACCCTGGCCAGCAAGATCTCCGGATCTGTCCCCCATTGAGCATGTTTGGGACTGGATGAAGCGTCGTCTCACGTGGTCTGCACGTCCAGCACGAACGCTGGTCCAACTGAGGCGCCAGGTGGAAATGGCATGGCAAGCCGTTCCACAGGACTACATCCAGCATCTCTACGATCGTCTCCATGGGAGAATAGCAGCCTGCATTGCTGCGAAAGGTGGATATACACTGTACTAGAGCCGACATTGTGCATGCTCTGTTGCCTGTGTCTATGTGCCTGTGGTTCTGTCAGTGTGATCATGTGATGTACCTGACCCCAGGAATGTGTCAATAAAGTTTCCCCTTCCTGGGACAATGAATTCACGGTGTTCTTATTTCAATTTCCAGGAGTGTATTTGTCTCAAACGTCATGACCTGACATTGCTTTTGCCACAAATACAGTGAGCAGATTTTGCACAGACCAAAAGTAAAAGCACTGGAAAACTGTGAAAAGGATATTCCGATATCTAAGAGGAACTTAAAACCACGAATTAAGGTACTGTGGAGAAGGTTTTGCAAAATTAGAAGCCTACAGGGATGTGGACTGGGGGAGTGAATTGGGAGATGGGCACTCTACTACTGGCTGCTGGTTTAAATTAATGAGAGGCCTCATTTCATGGCCCTGTCAAAGGCAAAAAACTGTTGCATTGAGCACCAAAGAGGCCGAGTATACGGCGCTATCTTACACCACACAGGAAGCATTGTGACTAAGAACATTAATATCTAAAACAGAACCCAATTTAATCGTGGAACCCATAACGATTTTCTGTGACAATAAAGGAGCGTTTTACTTAGCTAAAAATGATGTCACTAGTGCTAGGACAAAACATATTGATATAAGGCACTATTTTATTCGGGACGACGTAGAGCGATAGATCATCCTGTGGTCTACCAGCGCACAGAGGTCATGTTGCCTGACCTTCTGACAAAACCCTTGGACAAAGAGAAGTTTCAGAAGATTGTGGAGCTATTTGGTTTATCTTGTGAAGTGGTGTGTTGGAATTGCGTGAACAACATATTTCGTGTGAGACGGTGGCAAAGTGTATCATGTGAAATATAATAGACCTCTCTGGTGCTGTTGTATGCTCTGATTTTTATATATTTAATATAATGTTTGTTGGTTGTTGTGTTCAACGTATTTTACCTTGAAGTGCAAATATAGTTACTGGCACTAAATGACTTTTACTCACTATTACTTATTCAACTGTGTCGAGTCTAATAATCAAGACAGCATTAATGGAGTCCATTAGGCTATGGCAAACGTGTGCAGCGCTTAGAAGGAGCATATCTGATGCTGCCTGCGCATACAGAGAGATGATTGGGCACACTGCACTAACAGAACGACCGCTGCAATAATTTCTCTTGATTCTCACAAGGCTTTCGACAGGAACAGCCACTGGTACATACTGCAAACGTTGACGAGACTCGGATTCGGCCGCAAATTTACTCAAATCATACGAAACTTCTAAGCGGACGCCATATAACTAACAACCATAAATGGATGGACAACAAGAAGAATTAAACTAGGGAAGTCAGTGAGACAAGGCTACCCACTGTCTGTGGCGCTTTTCATGGCTGCACTTGACCCACTCCTACAGAAACGGCAGCCAGGTTAAATGGTTATCAAATTGGAACGCAAACAGTCGCATGCAGGGCCTACACCAATGATGTGGAAATTTTTGTCAGCAATGAGCAGGACATCGAGAAAATAGAGCCAGTCATAAGAACTTTCCAAAACGCATCAGGAGCAAAAGTGAATCCCAGGAAAACAGTGCTGGCAACGGAAGTCTGACAACCAACAAGCAGTGATACCGAATAACTGACATTCATAAAACACTAGGGATAGAAATAAAAAATGTCCACTAAGGATGGCAGCACAAAACGGCGAACAACTCTACACATAATAAAAGGGCTCGCCAGGACTCATGCGAAATGATATCTAACATTGGGACAAAGAGTGGAATTCACCCACACTACGATGCTGTCGAAAGCCTGGTATGTGGCTCAGACACTACTTGCAACAACAGAAATTGCACGAGTGCTACGAGGGTCTGTCTATTACTTGTTGTGGAGGTAGGAGATATTGAAGGTGTCACAGGCGACGTACTTACTGAGGTTTGAGAGCATTTATTAGTTGACGTGAAGACGAAATGTGCAGCACTGTTGCTCCACAGAGCAATCCAAATGGAGAACAAGAATGGAGAGAGTATCACGGCCTGCCTAATAAATACCTATGCAGGCCTCAGTGACAGGGAGCGCCAGTAGGCACCAGCCATATCCATTTCAAGATGCGGCACATGGCGCAACTGACACTTGACAAGAGCTACACACTCGCCATTTTGGCTAACCCACAACTACAGACTGCAAACTACATCTTCGGCGCACTAAAAGGGCAACTAAGAAAAAAATGAATCGAGATAAAATTTCCAGAGCACAATTGGCCAGTAGTGTGGAAAAGCATCTCAGAACGAGCAATATTGGAGCACGACAGATCTAAGTGGTACAACGTAGTGTACAACGCCATACCAACTAACGAGAGGCTGGCCCTGAGTCATAAAAAGGAATCGCCCAACTGTGAAATTTTCAACTAAAACGATACCACAGAACAGTGGTTCCCATGTAGGGAAAGCAGCAATATATGGGCAGCATCCAAAAGAATGGTAGCCCACATAAACAGGAGCGACCCACGCAACGTACAAATCACGGCACTCACCGTCCCTAACGTGAAACCGTTGCACATACCGAAACGCAGTGCCACGATGTGGACACTAGCCGTGACTGTGCATGCAGTTAAAATACCACATAATTTTAAATGCTGAAACAGTTCTTATCATATAGTGGAAACCAGGAAATATCCTACATCCCTGTGCTAACAAATCCAATAGGAAAAGAAATTATTACCTGCTCACTATTCCATTTATATAGACCTCAAAATAGAAATCATACACAACAGAAAATATCACTACAGCTAAAGTAGTATTAAGTGAAAATACTGTATTATTGTTATTACTTTTCCTTTATTTAGTATAATTTAGCTCCTTAGTGCATTAAGTGTTTTCTGATTTCCTTCTATTTAAATGTATAAATGTAGTGCATCTGGCTTTACAAAAAAGCTAAATTAATATATAAACGTCATAGGTAAGCATTAACGAACTCAGTTTGAGAGACACTCACAAAATACAGAGACCCATGGAAACAATGACCTGAACAATACCAAAAAAATGAGAACACTCATCTTACTAAATAGTGTAAGATGTTAGGTGTTTTGTAAAACGTAATTTGTTATCTTGTAAATAAAATTCTATAGCAAAAGTCTATAATAAAACGGAAACAAAGCTGTGGTGTAGAGGGTAATGGTTAACTGTGGTGGATGAGGAAGGTGGTAGTTTTGGTTTGCATCCTGCCATCTGCAAAAAATCTGTCATCTGTCTTCACATTTCTAACAGTTTCTGTGACTCGTAATTGTTAGTCATTTACAAATTAAGCATGAAATACGGAAGTGAGAATGAATATTCAAAACACATTGGTTATCTGGTAAAAGCAACATACCACTCATTGCCGAATAAAAACCATAAACAAGTCTGACGCACTTAAGAAAGAATTAAAAGGTGACTTAATCTCACCAGCAGCAGCCTACACCTATAAAACAAAATTTATGAGTTGGTAATTTTAGGAAAGTCATAAATATGCACATATGCGGACAAAATAGACACATCGAAAAACGTTTTGCATCACCCCAGTTCCAAGGACTCCTGAAGATAGACGTTTAATGTGGATATTGTATCACATGACACAGCCCCTTTGACTGTTCAGAGATGTCACTAAACATGCCCAAAGATGTGAACAACCAGTGCCTATTAGACAGAGGGGGCAGACAGCCGATCAGTTCCAGTCATTCCACCAGGAAGAAGGTATCCAGCTCTTGTTGTCTGTAGTTCAACCACTCCTAGACGGCCAATACCGCGGTTTGATTGCGTCCGCATTGTTACTTTGTGCCAGGAACGTCTCTCAGCAATGGAAGTCCCATGGGTCATGGAGTGAACAAAAGTGATGTTGTTCGGACATGGAGAAGATACAGAGAGACAGGAACTGTCGGTGACATGTCTCGCTCAGGCTGCCCAAGGGCTACTACTGCAGTGGCTGACTGCCACCTACGAATTATGGCTCGGAGGAATCCTGACAGCAACGCCACCATGTTGAATAGTGCTTTTTGTGCTGCCACAGGACGTCGTGTTACGACTCAGACTGTGCGCAATAGGCTATATGATGCGCAACTTCACTTCCGACGTCCATGCCGAGGTCCATCTTCGCAACCACGACACCATGCAGCGCAGTACAGATGGCCCCAACAACATGCTGAATGGCCCACTCAGGATTGGCGTCTCGTTCTCTTCACCGATGAGTGTCGCATATCCCTTCAACCAGAGAATTGTTGGAGATGTGTTTGTAGGCAACCTGGTCATGCTGAACGCCTTAGACACACTGTCCAGCGAGTGCAGCGAAGTGGAGCTTCCCTGCTGTTTTGGAGTGGCATTATATGGGACCAATGTACGCCGCTGTTGGTCATGTAATGCGCCGCAATGGCTATACGATACGTGAATGCCATCCTCCGGCCGATAGTGCAACCATATCGGCAGCATATTGGCGAGGCATTCGTCTTCATGAGCGAAGATTCGCACCTCCACCGTGCACATCTTGTGAATGACTTCCTTCAGGATAACGACATCGGTCGACTAGAGTGGTCAGCATGTTCTCCAGAGATATACCCTATCGAAAATGCTTGAGATAGGTTGAAAAGGGCTGTTTATGGACGACATGACCCACCAACCACTCTGAGGGATCTACGCCGAATCGCCGTTGAGAAGTGGGACAATCTGGACCAACAGGGCCTTGACAAATTGGAACACATATCAGACGATTAGTACGCATATTTAGCTTTAGAGGAGCTTCATAATATTCGTAATACATAAGGCTGTGTAAATAACGAGTATGAAATGGGCAGATTGTCACTTTTAAAGAAAGAAAAGACAGCAATAGTTTTCAGATTTGCAATGACTGAACCAGCTGAACATGCAACGGGCTTCTGCTTTAATTCTTCTGCTAGAATGGCTACCGCAATCAAGGCAGCTCTCGTGGCTATATACAAATAAATGCACGTCGCCTTCTATAGCAGTGAACATCTGCTCAAACGACTCAATCACTAGTACCTTCTATATACACTAGAGCAGCATGGTGATTATATATTTCTGACAAAATTTCTGGTTTGGTTTTCTTGATCGACAGTGACCCAGGGGTCAGCATACTCTCTTCCTCGTGTAGAACTTATGTGAAATCTAATGAAACTCTTCATTAAATGGCTGTAAATAACTCTATTATTTGCACCATGGCCACAAAACCTTAACGATTACTACAGATTTTACTTCGCATTTCAAGTGTAAAATTGTGGCCGCCAATATCACTCAGCCTATCTCAGGTACTGATTTTATTTCAAATTTCACGTATACTGTGGACTTGGCGAAAGCTCGAATAATAAACAAGACATATGTCGCAAAGGGTCGCTCTGTTGTTGGTGAAAGAATCGACATTATAAATACACAATTCTTCCAAAACATTGTGCATGATGTGGAGTTTCCGTAGGTGATAGAGGTTGATGTAATTTGTTTTTTACTTCTATGTCTATACCTACATGTATATTCTGCAAACCAACGTGAGTTGTATGGCAGAGGGTACATTCTATTATACCAGTAATTAGGGTTTCTTCCTGTTCCATTCAAGTATGGAGCGTGGGAAGAATGATAATTTGAACGCCTCTGTGCATTCAATAGTTATCCTACTCTACAAACTAGTAAAGTCCGTATCGCACAAAAGCGATATTTGGGCTAATTTGTTGGGCATTCAAGTTTTGAATTTTGATATTATTTTAAGTGCATTACGTTACTATATTTACAGTGTACACATATATTAGTGTCCAAGATAACTTCAGTGACTTTTGTGACCTGTCATTGGTAGAATATTACTATTATTGTCTAGATAAACATTGTAAAAAGAGTGTAAACAATCATGAGCAAGAGTTTTTGAGCTGCCGTGGGAAGTTAGTTCTAGGATTCTATGCAGCTTTAGTGACAGATCAGTACATTGGGGGGAGGGGGGGGATGTAGTGGTATGGGTATTGGGGACGTAAATGGGTTTCTTCCATGGCATTTGGCGTTGCAAAGTACGTTCAAGAAATAGGAATAAGTTGAACAGGAAGGGAAGATTACAGCCCACTAGGGCTGAACTGGATATAGTGCTAGGGAGAGACTGGTGAGGTTAAGGGGGGAGAAGGTTTCAGACAGGTGGGAAGAGGTAGCGAGAAACAGGGACCAAAGAAAGAGAACAGTACCTGACAGTTTCATCATTGGCACAAACAATAGATTGTAGATGTAAGTGTAATTAACACTCAGCAGACATTCACCAGGAAACTAACTGTTTTTAAAAACATAGAAAGTAGGAGGAAAGTGCTGTTGTTAGGTAGCAGCCATGTAAAAGGTGTGAGCCAGATCTCACAGGAAAAATTAAATGGCCGGTACCAGGTCATAAGATTTTTCAAGCTCAGTGCACGTCTTAGCCAAGTGATAGAGTATTTAGGATCATTGTGCAACGGTTTTACTGAGAAAGGTCATGTTGTATCAGTGGTGGAGAAGGAAACAGTATTGATAGGGGTCAGGGTTACAATATTGAGTGTGATCTGGTAAAATAGCATCTGCAACAAACGAAACAGATGTTGGCTAGGTTCCTGCTTTCATGCAATATGATCGGCCCCAACTGAACAGCTCTGTCCGTAGGGTCAATATGGTGTTTGATCAGCTGCTTTTGGCAGCTTTTTTGTCAGGCATAGGTTTGATTTCTTTGATGCTATTTGTAGGTGGGACTTCACAAGGCATGGCCTATATCTCAGTAGGAGAGAGAGTGCTAAATTGGCTGGGAATTAGCAAAATATTTAAGGCTGGCACTATAACTCTTGGGAGTACCTGTTTTTTAGTCTATGATCAGTCTCCAATGATTCAACATTGAATGAAATTAAGCTTAATGAGGAGCTCAGACAGTCAGGTACTAGACCTGATCACAAGATTCTCATAAAATTAAAGTGAAAAATAATGTAAGTTTTTCAAAAGATTCTCATAAAAGCACGGTGAAAAATAATGTTATAATAAGCATCAGAATATCAGGTGATTAGAAAAGTAGATGTGCTTCTTGTTTACTTAGAAGATTTAGAAACTGAGGGTGGTGCAGATGTACTATACCTGTGTGAATGTCATATAGTCACAAACATGCAGAAGGTAAATGTAGGTGGATATCAGTTTTCAGCACATGAAAGTAGAGACACTATGGAGAGAGGATAAGTTGCCATATATGTCAAAACTGATCATAGTGTAAACATTTTTGTGTAGAGCAACATATAGAAGCATGTGCATCTGATCTTAAACTAAATGATTGTATTTTTATAAGTGTACCTGTGTATATGTCCCCATTGAGAAATTTTCAGCTATTTATAAAAAACTTGGATTCTATATTGTGCTGTCTGTCAGACAGAGGGAATCCAATTTTTGTTTATGGCGATTTCAATGTAGATTTTCTGAAATAGAAAGCTTGACCTTGATGTATTATTGTTTCTTTCAATTGGCCATCAGTTACTGATTTTCCTACTTGGGTACTATAGGGAAGCAGCACACTGATAGATAATATTTTTATATGGCAAGATAAATGCAATCGAACAAAAACGTTTACTTTTAGAAATGGTCTGTCTGATCATGATGCACAGCTAGTTACAGTATATGACATAGATCAATATAGTAATGCAAAACAGTTATCCAAAATAAGGCATTCTATTAAACAATTCCAAATTTTAGAGAAAGCTTCCAACAGTCGGACTGGGATGGGATGTACATGGCACCTGCTGCTAATTTCAAATTTAACCTAGTTCATGATACCTTTGTAAGTATATTTGAAAACAGTTTCCCTAAGACAATAGTGAAATATTATTGTAAGAAACCATCTAAAAAAACCATGGCTTACTAAAGGAATAAAATATCTTGCAAATAGAAAAGGCAAATGTCTTTTATAGCTAGCAGGAGTAATGATCCATAAAGAGTCAAAGATTACAAAAATTACTGAACTGTATTAAGAAGTTATTAAAATGTCCAAAAGTATGTGGATTATGTCTGAGATTAGCACCTCTAATAATAAAATTAAAGCAATTTTGAATATTGTTAAAGGGGAAACAGGACAACCAAGAGCACAGGACGACTGTATTTCTATCAAATTGAATGAAAGGCCAGTTAACAAAAAGGCAAAAGTAGAAAATATTTTTAATAATCGATTTTAAGTGTCATCGAGAAAACAGAAACAAACTATTAATTAGCAGATGCAATGCTGTATAGGGAAGAGGTAATACCTATGCAATTTGGTAAAATTGAAATTCAGTCCACATTTCCTACTGAAATTAGGAAAATAACAAATTCACTCCAAAGTAAAAGCTCATTTCCAACAGAATATTAAAAACTTGTTACCAACAGATTAGTAGGTTTTTCAGCCACATATGTAGTTGCTTATTGAAACAGGATGCTTTCCCAAATAGACCGAAATATGCTATTGGTAAACCATTGTATAAAAACGGGAAACTAACAAAAAAGGGAAACAAACAACTACCACCCAATCGCACTTCTGACAGCTGTATCCAAAATTCATGAAGAAGTAATATATTTGACAGTGCTTCACATGTTTGTCGAAATGATGTGCTAACAAAATGTCAGTTTGGTTTTCAGAAAGTCTTTTGAACAGAAAATGCGATATCCTCTTTCAATGAACAAATATTAAATGCTCTAATCAACTGAGCATCACACATATATTTTGTGATCTCTCAAAGGCTTTTGACTGTGTGAATCATAAAATTGGGGCAGTGCACTAATGGTTTAATTCATGTTCAACTGGAAGAATGCAGAAGGTTGAAATTAACAGTACAGATCGTCTGCAGAAATGAACAGAGTCCTCTAAATGGGGAGGTATCAAGAATGGTGTCCCAAAGGGTTCAGTCTTGGGTCCTTCATTCTTTTTAATACATATTAATGACTTGCCACTTTTTGTTCATGAAGTTGCAAAGCTAGTTCTTTTTGCTGATGATGAAGTATAGGAATCATACCCAACAAACAAGAATTAGCTGAGGAAACTGTAAATAATGTTTTTAGATAATTATTAATTGGTTCTCTGTACATGAACTCTCACAAGATATTGAGAAAACACAGTATATACAATTCTGTTCAGTAAATGGCATAACAACACTGATAAATATAGACTTTCAACAGAAGTTTGTTGCTAAGGCAGAATATTCAAAATTCCTGGATGCATGCATTGATGAGAAATTGAGTTGAAAGAAATACATTGATGATCTCCTGAAACAGTTAGGTTCAGCTACTTATGCTATTAGTGTTATTGCAAACTTTGGTGATAAACATATCAGTTAATTAGCCAACTATGCCTATTTTCATTCACTGCTTTCATATGGCATCATGTTTTGGGTAATTCATCATTAAGAGAGAAAGTATTCATTGCACAAAAGCATGTAATCAGAATAATAGCTGAGCCCACCCAAAATCAACTTGCAGACATTTGTTTAAGGAACTTGGGATATTCATAGTACTTTAGCAAAACAGATATTCACTTACGAAATTTGTTATTAACAACACATCCCAGTTCAAAGATAATAGCAAAGTGCATAGCTACAACACTAGAAGATAGGATGATCTTCATTATTCCAGACTAAATCTGACCTTGTCATGGATAGGTTTGAACTATGCTTCCACAAAAATCTTTAGACATCTGCTAAACAGCATTAACAGTCTGATGGGTAGCAACCATTACTAAACTAATTAAAAGAATTTCTGAATTACAGCTCCCTCGACACCATAGATGAAATTATATATAAAAGTGGTTAAAACATTTTACCTTATATTTGGTGCACTGAAGATGACTACACAGGGACTGAAATCCGGATAAATATTATTTATGACTGATTTCTATACTATTCAAGAAGATAAATGCATCAGTGCACTTACAAAAGTGATGTAACTTTCTAAGGCCGCAGGGTCTTGGCTGATTGTATCTACCTGTTACTGGAGATGTTATCCATTTCACATGACCTTCTGAAGTCAATAGATTGACAACATCAGCAATGTTTTCTCAGCATAATCTATTTTCGTAGCTATCACCTTCTGGCATCAGCATCTATTCAAGTACCTTTATTGACTGCACATTCTGGTCACAATACAAAGGGCAAATGAGTACTCATGTGGATTAAGGAAATGGACAGGCCTGTCTGTGACCTACAGGTAAGCATTGTGGAGGCAATGACATCCCCCTATAGGGGTCTGCAGCTATGTTGCGTTGTCTAACTGAAGAAGAATGATTTGAAGCATTCATAGACTTTGTATTTTCAGTGTTTGTTGTGTTTGTAGTGAATGGAAGTCTATCTTGTTTGTGTTGGAGATTTGACTGTACTCCATTAAAATGTCCCAAAAGTGTTTTACACTAAATTCCAGAAGCAAATACGACAATGTTCATAAAGCCAGCATATTTTGCTTTTCACCTGAGGAAAATTTGAGTCATAAATGGATATCAGCTGTTTACGGACAAAACTGGATACTGAATAAACGTTCTGTGGTAAGTGTCACTGTGTTTTGGCTGATTATCGTTTTGTAGGTACTGGTACTTAAAACACACTTCAGCTGCACTGAATACAGTAAACATAAGAATTCATTTATAATCTCACATTTATTTAGTTTTGATTACATCTTTCAAACTGAACTGTATGCTTATTTGTCTGTATGTAAACTGCATTTCAACAAAGAGCAGTACCAGTAAGTAAGACCTAAAAACTTGTTGTACTTTGAGTATTTCTGGGTAAATTCTAGAACCACTCGTCCTTCCGCTGTCTCCAACACCCAATATTTTAGTTGTGAATGGGAGAAAGGAACCCTGTTTACTCCACATCACCTGTCTGTGCGCGCAGGTTTGAAGTTTATCATGAGACGACTGTAGATGCGGCGATCGAACGGCACTTACAAGTGTTTGCCGGTAGCGCCATGGAAGCCATAGTGAAAGAACAAGGTGCTGTGCTGTTTATAACTTTGACTATTGTAGTGGAAAAAATAAGAACAGTTGAAATACTGTTAAATGATTGCTCGCTTTGGAGTTGGAAAGAATAAGACGTGTATTCAGATTCAGAATGAAAAAGGACTTGGTTTATTAAGCCAACTTTGTATTATGTGTAAATGTACTCTGTTTCTAACCTTTGGATACGCGAAGAGACTTACTTGACAGTGCTTTTTTATGTGGAGAATGACATTTGTAAAAGTTCTGATACTTGAATATACATCGTTATGTGAAGCAAAAGCAACTGCATAAGTCTACTTATTATTTTTTATATAAGTAGAAAGAGTCTTGAGAAATTACTGTTCCTAGCAAATATACTTCAGAGAAGAAGAGAAAAGGAGGTTGCAGCAGCAATCTAATCAGCAAGAAAAATCGGCTGAGAATCTCAAGTAAGTCGTATCGTTAAAGAAGTGGGAGTTTACACACATATTTCATCACTTTAAGTCATCCAAAGTGTTATAAACTGTTACACTGTTCAAGCACCATTGAACTGTTGCTGCTTGAAAATGATGAATCAAGGAAGAACAACACAGCCTATGTAAACTACAGTGCCATAAGAAACATTGTCTCCACTTCATATGCCTGTGGAGGCAATGAATCAAAAACCATAACTCCTAAATACTGGTAGCTGTTAATTCTCCTATGAAGCCCAGCTGCAGGTATCGCTATCTTTTATTTCATGTAAGTGAGTCGTTTTTCTTAAGGCATATTTGTGTTATTTTCTTTTATGCATAGTTAACAACTTAATATAAATAATGACAGGACAGACAGTATTTTCAGCTTTTTAAAGTGCACTCTGCAATAAGCTCCACTGGCAGAAATTACTAAGATGCACCTCATGGCCTTTTTTGCCAAACAAAGATTTCCTTTGCTCCTTGTGAGTAACAGCAAAGAAATACTCCATATGTCAGATGTTTGCAGAATTAGGCATGATTGAAGTAAGTAAAATATTATCACTAACATTAGTTCTAAGATTACCCAATAAATAAGTGACTCTAGCTGACTTTGTGCATATAAAATTCATATGTGCCTCACACGTTAACCCTGAGTTGAGATAAACTACCTGGAGCTTCACTGATTTATTGTCTGTTGCTATATTATACGCATTGTTTTGTCGTGATTTATTGTTAACTCATTGATTTCAAACCATTCATTAGCTGCTCTTGATTGTCCTTCACTTTGTGTTTTTAATGTGTCTGTGTCTCTCCCTGGTATTATAGAATTAGTATCAGCTGCATAAAGAACTGATTTAAATTTTACCACACACAGAAGATGATTTACATAAATGATAAACAACAGAGGACTCGATATAGATCCCTGTAGAACACCTCTTGTGATATTTAGAGCATATGATCTTAAATTGTTGAAGTCTATCATTTGCTTTTTTTTACATCCAAGTAAGATTCAGTGAGAGAACGTACTTTATTCTCATGACATACTGCCATAGCATTTGTAATAAGTCTCTGTGATTCACCGAGTCAATAGGATTACTAAGATCTTCAAGTGTAGCTTCATGCAGGTAATTACATTCAGATTAGTTTAATATAAATGATACAATATTTCTGACTACCTTAATTGTAGACAGGCCAGCCTGAATCTGTATTAGGATTCTGATAAAAATCCATGTCAAGCTAAATGCACAGAAATTTCTAAAACCATACAATATTCGATTACTTTTGGTGGTACTGGTACAAGGGATATAGGATGGAAATTATTAGGCCTTAACTTGTCGCCTTTCTTGTGTAAGGGCGAAACCACTGTTATTTTTAAGTGTTGTGGAAAGTCAGATAGTGTAAGTCTACTGTTACTAAATTACAATCTTTACCCAAGAGCTGTTTGTTACACAGTTACAAGCAGTGATTCAATACTCAGTGTGTTCATTAATGATGATGAAGTGAAATATATTATAAAAATGGAGTTCACCATTGAAGTATCCACTTCTTCCAAATTAACAATGTAAGTGTAGACCAGATGTGGTTTGAATTCTAAGAAATAGTATCGACAACAATTTGGAGTATATACGAAATAAATTAACAAACAATGGGGCTGATCTCCCTTGGTACACAAAATGGGTTTCAATAGTATTGCAGAAACAACGTAAGAAGCACGTCAAATTTAAACCAATGAAAAATCTCCAAGATTGTCGATCTTTTACAGAAGGTCCAAATTCTCTATGTTCAATGAGAGATGCTTATAACTGTTTCCACAACGAGACTATATCTCGATACCTGGCAGAAAATCGGAGGAGATTCTACTTCTATTTAAAGTATGCTTGTGGGAAGACAGTAAATGCTTTCTCTGTGTGACAACAATGGGAATACTATCGACGACAGTGCTTCCAAAACAGAGTTACCAAACCCAGTCTTCCGAAAATCTTACAGCAAAGAAGACGAACTAAATATTTCAGAATTCGAATCAATAACAGCTGCCAAAATGAGTGACTTAGAAGTAGATAACCTCAGAGTAACGAAACAACTTAAATCAATTAATAAAAGTAAGTCTTTTGATCCAGACTCTAGACCAATTATGTTCCTTTCAGAGTACACGGATGTAATAGCTCTATACTTAATAATCATATACAGTTGATCACTCGACAAAAGACCCGTACCCAAAGACTGGAAAGTTGCATTGGTCACACCTATATTCAAGAATGGTAGTACAAGTAATCCATTAAATTACAGGCCCATATAATTAACGTAGATATGCAGTTGGATTTTGGAGTATATACTGTGTTTGAACATTGTGAATTACCACAAAGAGAAAACGTCGCTCTTGTAAAACACGACTATCTCTTTACTCGCACGTAGTGTTGAGAGCTGTTGACGATGGACTTCAAATTGATTCCGTATTTCTAGAATGCTTTTGAAACTGTACCACACAAGTGGGTTGTAGTGAAATTGCGTGCTTAAGGAATATCGTCTCAGTCATGTGACTGGATTCGTGATTTCCTGTCAGGGTTGGTCACAGTTCGCAGGGATGGATAGGAAGTCATCGATTAGAATAGAAGTGATCTCTGGCGTTCCCCAAGGTAGTGCTGCAGGCTCTCTGCTGTTACTTATCTGACTAAAAGATTTAGGAGACAATCTTAGGCTGTTTGCAGATGATGCTTTCGCTTATCGTCTAGTAAAATCTTTAGAAGATCCAAAAAAATTGCAAAAAGGTTTAGAAAAGTTATATGTATGGTGCGAATATTGGCAATTGACCCTAAATAATGAAACGTATGAGATCATCCACATGAGTGCTAAGAGTAATCTGTTAAAGTCCGAAAATGCGGTAAATTAATTAAATATAAGGGCCGTAAATTCAACTAAATACCTTGGAATTACAATTATGAAAAACCTCAATTGGAAAGAACACATAGAAATTGCTGTGGGGAAGGCAAAACAAAGACTACGTCTTATTGGCAGAACAGTAAGAAAATGTAACCCATCTACTGTAGCCTACTGCCTATAATACACTTGTCCGTCCTCTTTTGGAGTATGTTTACATGGTCAGAGATACTTACCAGATAGGATTAATGGAGTACATTCAGAATGTTCAAAGAAGTGCAGCACATTTTGTATTAACGCGAGGTAAAGGGAGAGAGTGTCACCGACGTGATGCACGATTTGGGATGGACATCATTAAATCAAAGGCGTTTTTAGCTGTGGCTCACGAAATTTCAATCACTAACTTTCTTCTACGATTGCGAAAATATTTTGTTCACGTCGACCTGCATAGGGAGAAACGAGCGTTAAATTAAAATAAGGGAAATCAGAGTTTGCACGGAAAGATTAAGTGTGTGTTTTTCTCATGTGCTCTTCGAAATTGGAATAATAGAGAATTATTGTAAAGATGGTTGGATGAACCCTTTGTCAGTCGGTTAAGTGTAATTTGCAGAGTATCCACGTAGATGTAGATGCACAGGGTGTAAATTATAAGTTGACAAACTAGAGTAAATCGAAAAATAACCTTCATACGAAAAATTTTGTAGAATCCGATGTTGATTATTTTCGATGGGGACATCTGCTGGTGCTGAAATTAGCCTTCCACCCCAGCCCCCTGGGTGTGGGGCAGAAGGCATCTTCAAAATTTCAAGTGGGAACCCCCATTTTTTATTGCAGAAACAGATTCTACATACAAAAACTACATACATTTTCTCTTAAGCATTTGTTTTGATTATTGCTAGGTGGTGCTGTAATTCAAGAAAATCCATATTCTCATTTTTTCGTGGAAAATGGTTGTGGATAAATAAAAAATACTTATTTACTTCGTAATTTTTGATTTTCTAAAACTAAAATTCTCCCTCTCTTCCCATAGGGTGGGGTTTGAGAGAGAGGAGTAAGAGTTTTACAAATGTTGACCCAAATATTAATTTTTTCCACGGATTCGGACAAGTTTTGTTTGTTTTGTGGTTATGATGTCACAAAAGTTTAAATTATCAAAAAATCATCTGACTAGCTAACTAAATAACCAAACATCATACTTACTAACGAGTGAACTCATTAACTCACAGAGTAAACAAAGTAAAAGACTAACTGAGGAAAAGACTAACCCACTTGCTAACTAAAGATGAACGGATTCCCCTTTAAGATTTGGCGGTCTTGAAAAGGAACGATTGGTTTCGTTTTATTGTTGATTATTTGCAAATACTTGCAAGTAAACGAATTTCACAGTGCTTGTCTCCAAAGAGTCCCCTCGCCTCTCACTTTCAGCCTGCCTGTTGTCCATAAATCTCACTGTGTTATGAAATCAAATGTTTAAAGTGATGACTGCCAATTTTGATTCATTTAATGACTCGTGCTGTAAATCCCTGCACACATCTTGATAACATGTCTGGTGTAATTGCAGTTCAAGCATCTCTTATTCTTTGCATCACGTTTTCGCGAGTGGTAGGCGTTTCCTGATAAACGATATCTTTTAGATAACCCCATAAGAAAAAATCTGGCAAGGTAAGGTCAGGAGATCTGGCTGGCCAGTTCACAAGAGCTGCCCTAAAGATCCAGCGACCATGGTAAAGTTGATATAGTACATTGTGCGCTACTAATGAATAATCCACTGGACAACCATCATGTTGAAACCACATTTTTTGTCGAAGTCCGATGCTCAGGTCTTCAAGTAGGTTTCGATGTTTGTTGCCATTCAAATTACCATCGATAAAATATGGACCGATCAGTTTACCACCAGTAATACCACACCAAACATTAACTGACCATGGTCGCTGATGGTTGACTTCTCGAATCCAGTGTGGGTTCTGTTCATTCCAGTCATGCATTTTATAGTGATTAGTTCTTGATGCATGGATACATGGTATGTATGAAATTTGTGAAGCTTCAGGATTTTACAAAGACTCATGTTTGAACGTCCTGATAGCCTTGGTATTTCTCTTGTGCTCACATGTGGATTATGAGCCACAGCAGCTGGAACTGGCACTTCATTGTTTTCTCCACAAACAGTAGCTTCACGGGATCTTTTTTTCTGGTTCACATTACCTTCCACAGTAAATTGTAAAATAACTCGAAGAAAAAAAGGACTGTGATCGTACTTAGCCAGCAAAACACTGGGCATAAAGCGCGACTGCATCGTCAAACTTTCTCCCACCTTCTCCATAAATGTGCACCATTTCAATTTAGTCTTCCACAGAAAGATAATTTATAATGACATGTGCCACCCATTAACCCCATGGGAGGAAAGATAAGTGGTATCGAGAAAGACAGGGTTAGAATGTCTGTTAGCGAGAAACGGCCTGCTTGTGGTAATTCCGCCGAGCAATACTAACTCCGCGTCAAACGGGACTGGTAGCGAGCAAAAGCCGCGAACACAGTCACACAAGGTAATCAAATATAAGTCGGCCAAAAGACAATCGCTATAAACGATGTATTGCTTTCCGAATGCTCAGATGCGTAAAAGATACAGTGCGTTTATTATATTATTAATTATAATTTCTAAAGCCCTGTCTTATTACAAGAAAGGGCTCAACAGCAAGGGCTGGATAAGAGCATCGATTATCGATCAGGGCTGAGTGGGATATCGATTATCGCACATAATTCTAAAAATGTAAACGACATAACAGCCGCGATGTTCCGAAATAAAATAAAGGTGTGAACAATGTGAATTGTTGTTGTTGTTGTGGTCTTCAGTCCTAAGACTGGTTTGATGCAGCTCTCCATGCTATTCTATCCTGTGCAAGCTTCTTCATCTCCCAGAACCCACTGCAACCTACATCCTTCTGAATGTGCTTAATGTAGTCATCTCTTGGTCTCCCTCAACGATTTTTACCCTCCATGATGCCCTCCAATACCAAATTGGTTATCCCTTGATGCCTCAGAACATGTCCTACCAACCGATCTCTTCTTCTGGTCAAGTTGTGCCACAAACTTCTCCCCAATCCTATTCAATACTTCCTCATTAGTTATGTGATCTACCCATCTAATCTTCAGCATTCTTCTGTAGCACCACATTTCGAAAGCTTCTATTCTCTTCTTGTCCAAACTATTTATCGTCCATGATTCACTTCCATACATGGCTACACTCGATAGAAATACTTTCAGAAATGACTTCTTGACACTTAAATCTATACTCGATGTTAACAAATTTCTCTTCTTCAGAAACGCTTTCCTTGCCATTGCCAGTCTACATTTTGTATTCTCTCTACTTCAACCATCATCAGTTATTTTGCTCCCCAAATAGCAAAACTCCTTTACTACTTTAAGTGTCTCATTTCCTAATCTAATTCCCTCAGCATCACCCAACTTAACTCTACTGCATTCCATTATCCTCGTTTTGCTCTTGTTGATGTTCATCCTATATCCTCCTTTCAAGACACTATCCATTCCGTTCAACTGCTCTTCCAAGTCCTTTGCTGCCTCTGACAGAATTACGATGTCATCGGCGAACCTCACAGTTTTTATTTCTTCTCTATGGATTTTAATACCTACTCCAAACTTTTCTTTTGTTTCCTTTACTGCTTGCTCAATATACAGATTGAATAACATCGGGGAGAGACTACAACCCTGTCTCACTCCCTTCCCAACCACTGCTTCCCTTTCATGTCCCTCGACTCTTATAACTGCCATCTGTTTTCTGTACAAATTGCAAAGAGCCTGTCGCTCCCTATATTTTACCCCTGCCACCTTCAGAATTTGAAAGAGAGTATTCCAATCAACATTGTCAAAACTTTCTCTAAGTCTACAAATGCTAGAAACGTAGGTTTGCCCTTCCTTAATCTAGCTTCTAAGATAAGTCGTAGGGTCAGTATTGCCTCACGTGTTCCAACATTTCTACGGAATCCAAATTGATCTTCCCCGAGGTCGGCTTCTACTAGTTTTTCCATTCGCCTGTAAAGAATTCGCGTTAGTATTTTGCAGCTGTGACTTATTAAACTGATAGTTCGGTAATTTTCACATCTGTCAATACCTGCTTTCTTTGGGATTGGAATTATTATATTCTTCTTGAAGTCTGAGGGTATTTCGCCTGTCTCATACATCTTGCTCACTAGATGGTAGAGTTTTGTCAGGACTGGCTCCCCCAAGGCCGTCAGTAGTTCCAATGGAATGTTGTCTACTCCGGGGGACTTGTTTCGACTCATGTCTTTCAGTGCTCTGTCAAACTCTTCACATAGTATCGTATCTCCCATTTCGTCATCATCTACATCCTCTTCCATTTCCATAATATTGTCCTCAAGTACATCGCCCTTGTATAGACCTTCTATATACTCCTTCCACCTTTCTGCTTTCCCTTCTTTGCTTAGAACTGGGTTTCCATCTGAGCTCTTGATGTTCATACAAGTGGTTCTCTTTTCTCCAAAGGTCTCTTTAATTTTCCTGTAGGCAGTATCTACACTCTTGGAAATTGAAATAATAACACTGTGAATTCATTGTCCCAGGAAGGGGAAACTTTATTGACACATTCCTGGGGTCAGATACATCACATGATCACACTGACAGAACCACAGGCACATAGACACAGGCAACAGAGCATGCACAATGTCGGCACTAGTACAGTGTATATCCACCTTTCGCAGCAATGCAGGCTGCTATTCTCCCATGGAGACGATCGTAGAGATGCTGGATGTAGTCCTGTGGAACGGCTTGCCATGCCATTTCCACCTGGCGCCTCAGTTGGACGAGCGTTCGTGCTGGACGTGCAGACCGCGTGAGGCGACGCTTCATCCGGTCCCAAACATGCTCAATGGGGGACAGATCCGGAGATCTTGCTGCCCAGGATAGTTGACTTACACCTTCTAGAGCACGTTGGGTGGCACGGGATACATGCACACGTGCATTGTCCTGTTGGAACAGCAAGTTCCCTTGCCGGTCTAGGAATGGTAGACTAATGGGTTCGATGACGGTTTGGATGTACCGTGCACTATTCAGTGTCCCCTCGACGATCACCAGAGGTGTACGGCCAGTGTAGGAGATCGCTCCCCACACCATGATGCCGGGTGTTGGCCCTGTGTGCCTCGATCGTATGCAGTCCTGATTGTGGCGCTCTCCTGCACGGCGCCAAACACGCATACGACCATCATTGGCATCAAGGCAGATGCGACTGTCATCGCTGAAGACGACACATCTCCATTCGTCCCTCCATTCACGCCTGTCGCGACGCCACTGGAGGCGGGCTGCACGATGTTGGGGCGTGAGCGGAAGACGGCCTAACGGTGTGCGGGACCGTATCCCAGGTTCATGGAGACGGTTGCGAATGGTCCTCGCCGATACCCCAGGAGCAACAGTGTCCCTAATTTGCTGGGAAGTGGCGGTGCGGTCCCTTACGGCACTGTGTAGGATCCTACGGTCTTGGCGTGCATCCGTGCGTCGCTGCGGTCCGGTCCCAGGTCGACGGGCACGTGCACCTTCCGCCGACCACTGGCGACAACATCGATGTACTGTGGAGACCTCACGCCCCACGTGTTGAGCAATTCGGCGGTACGTCCACCCGGCCTCCCGCATGCCCACTATACGCCCTCGCTCAAAGTCTGTCAACTGCACATACGGTTCACGTCCACGCTGTCGCGTCATGCTACCAGTATTAAAGACTGCGATGGAGCTCCGTATGCCACGGCAAACTGGCTGACACTGACGGCGGCGGTGCACAAATGCTGCGCAGCTAGCGCCATTCGACGGCCAACACCGCGGTTCCTGGTGTGTCCGCTGTGCCGTGCGTGTGATCATTGCTTGTACAGCCCTCTCGCAGTGTCCGGAGCAAGTATGGTGGGTCTGACACACCGGTGTCAATGTGTTCTTTTTTCCATTTCCAGGAGTGTATCTTACCCCTAGTGAGATAAGCCTCTACATCCTTACATTTGTCCTCTAGCCATCCCTGCTTAGCCATTTTGCACCTCCTGTCGATCTCATTTTTTAGACATCTGTATTCCTTTTTGCCTGCTTCATTTAATGCTTTTTTATATTTTCTCCTTTCATCAATGAAATTCAATATTTCTTCTGTTACCCAAGGATTTCTAGTAGCCCTCGTCTTTTTACCTACTTGATCCTCTGCTGCCTCCACTACTTCATCCCTCAAAGCTACCCATTCTTCTTCTACTGTATTTCTTTTCCCCATTCCTGTCAATTGCTCCCTTATGCTCTCCCTTAAACTCTGTACAACCTCTGGTTCTTTTAGTTTATCCAGGTCCCATCTCCTTAAATTCCCACCTTTTTGCATGTGAATTAAGTCAATAAATTTATGAATTGCGTTTTCTACACTTTACCACCCGAAACTAAAAGACTCAAATTAAGCAAGCACCCCAGGCTTCTCGACAAACAAGGTTGAGTACTCCAAGAGTAATTAAAAATTAGGTTTGTGAGTCAGTTAATTTTTTTAGTTAATGAGGTCACTCATTAGTAAGTAGGACATTTGGTTAGTTAGTTAGGTAATCAGATGATTTCTTTGATAATTACTAATTGTGTGGTCTCATGACCACGAAACAAACAAAACTTATCCGAATTTGCGGAAAAAAATAATATTTGGTCGACATTTGTAAAATTCTAATTCCTCTCTCTCAAACCCCACCTTATGGGGAAAGAGGAACAGTATTAGTTTTAGCGAATCAAAATTACAAAGTAAATAAGTACTTTTTATTTATCCATAACCAGTTTACACGCAGAAAAGAGAACATCGATTTTCTTAAATTTCAGCTCCAACTAGCAAAAATCAAAACAAATATTTAACGCAAAATGTACATAGTTCTTATGTAGAATCTGATTCTGCATTAAAAATGGAGGTTCCCATTTGTAATTTTAAAGTTGTTCCCGCTCCACCCCCACGGCGTTGGGGTGGTGGGCTAACTTTAGCACCAGCAGATGTCCCCTTCAAAAATAATCAACTTTGAATTCTAAACACTCTTTCGTGTGAAGATTGTTTTTCGAATTATTCCAGTTTGTCAACTTAAAATTTACACCCAGTATGTGAAAGTAGACAACATACAGATGGTAAGTGATGCTCTTAAGGAAATTTTCTGTTTAATCGTTCTGTGGCTCCTGCTGATAACATATTGTCTTTAACCGAACAGATATAGCACAGCTTATTGCAATATTCGCCAGGAAACAAAACTGAAACAAAATTTTTTAAGAAACTAGTTTCATTTTTTAATTGCAATAGTACATCAGAATTTAGGTATGGGAGCGATTTAACCTCTTTAGAATACCCCACCCTCGATTTACAATCTTTGTAAGTGGTGCAGTGCTTCTCCAGTATATAATTGCTTTCCTTGAACCAAATTTGTCCAGAGCATCAACAGCCATATCATTAAAAGCACACAACAATAGCTTCACATTTAGGCGTTCAGTTGAACTAGAAAATTTCAATGTAACTGAATTGAAGTATTGCAGTAGTTCATCTTTTTATATCACGTGCAAATTTTCAGTGCTGTGACAGATGTTAGACCTGCCTTCAAACTGTCATGGACATTAGGAAAACACAGAACCTTCTCCTTTTTGACTGAATTATTATTATGGGTATATATCATATAGCCGGCCAGAGTGGTCAAGCGTTTCTAGGCGCTACAGTCTGGAACCGCGTGACCACTGCAGTCACATGTTCGAATCCTGACTCGGCCATGGATGTGTGTGATGTCCTTATGTTAGATAGGTTTAAGTAGTTCTAGGGGACTGATGACCTCAGACGTTAAGTTCCATAGTTCACAGAGCCATTTGAACTATATATATATATATATATATATATATATATATATATATATATATATATATATATATATATATATATATATGTGTGTGTGTGTGTGTGTGTGTGTGTGTGTGTGTGTGTGTGTGTGTGAGAGAGAGAGAGAGAGAGAGAGAGAGAGAGAGAGAGAGAGAGAGAGAGAGAGAGAACAATATACACAAAATGCAATGGCGAACGATTTTTAGAAGACTGTAGAGGATGAATATATTTGATTTCCACATGTAGATGACCAGAAAATTTAGATACTGCTTTCCTAATAATTGTATTACTTTCTGCTATTATCCCAACCACCTCAAACCCAACACCTTCTAATTTAAGAATTATAGCTTTGATGTACAACAACAGATCACCAACCTGAATATTATGAAATGGAATAAGAGATACCACATCTTTGTAAGGTGAATCCATGCTCCAAATCATAAAAACCACAGGCACTGGTTGCACAAAAAAATTTTGTCAGTGTTAAAGGCTCATCCTACAAATTTCCCACATTTGTAGTCAAGATGAAACTTCAAATGAATTTCTTCCACCAACAGTAACAAACTTTATCTTCTGAAGGTAAGTGCTCACTATATTTGTGATGTAGCTCATAAACTGATCACTCTGTTGCTCAGTGATGGAATTTGTTAAGAGTTTACTATAAAGCTTCGAGAGGCTGGTAGGATTTGGCATACAAAAGCTACTAATGCTACTAAAAATTTGTAAACATGTGGGCTAATAGAAATTACTAATGACACTGCTTCTTGTCATGGTTATGTTCATGGGATGATTTGAGTAATGAAAGGGAACTTACTAGAGAAACATATTTTGCTTTGAAACACATATCACACAACACAGGTATGATGACATGATTCCTCTTACATCTACAGCTATTAAGAGAGCCATGTATAGGCAGCAAGGTAATTACAACACATATTTATTTACAGTACACACATTGGTACCTACACATATTTTCCCATGCTCATACAGATAACAAATTTGAGATTATATAGAACTCTCATATTTAAAGCAGACAGCAATTAGTAAGACAATTCATATTGGCTGTGCTGACATCACAAACATTGTAAAGAGTCGTAGTTTTCACAGGCAAGAACACATGTCTATGATTTGTAACTGGTTACAAATACGTTTTAGTTAACATAAAAAAGATATTAAAAATACCGTTTTTTCTTATGTTGACTTTTGTAAGTCATACTTGGAAATGGTCGCTGAAGCCATTAAAAACCACCTACAAGTCAATGTTTCTGATTTCAGAAGTCAAACGTAGCGATATTATTCATCTAAAGATTACACTTTAATAATATGCAGAAATGTAACAAATTTCAAATTACCGTATATATTTTCACTTTTCAGCAAGATGGAAAACAAACCAATTCATGTTGGCACTGATAACACCACAAGGTGGTAATGAATCGGCACTTATATGAAAATGAGGACACATATCTAAAATGAATCACTGTTTAACATGACATAATAAAAAAAATTAAAATTTTAATTGTCGTTTCAACCAGTAATAATGTAGCAAGCACAAAAGACAGTCATTGTGGCACTGACTATGTCACAAGAATCACTTTCTTCAGTTAATATGATTATAATGTTACGATGGAGACATGTATTGCAATTGTTTGTTCCCATTATGGCTCAGCGTGGTCTAATGATTGTGACCATCAAATACTGTCAGTGTATAAACATGAATGGCATGCAACATACGAGGTCCGTTTAAAAAATTCCGGAACTCTGTCAACAAAATTTTTCTATGCTTAATTTTTACTTATTGTGCACGGTCCCCTATGAAATACTCTCCTCCACAATTGATACGCCGCTCCCAACACAGTTTCCACTTTCAGAGGCAGTTTTGGTATGCAACTTGATGGCTCATGCAAAGCACTGTCTACGAATTTTCTTTTATCTCGTCTACCGTTGTAAATCTTCGTCCTTTCAACGAGGTTTTCAACTTTGTAAATGAAAAAAGTACTCAGGAGCCAGGTCTGGAGAACACAGATGATGAGGCAACACAGTGATTTCGGTTTTTGTGCAATAGTCACGCACAAATAGAGCTGAAAGTGCGGGAGCGTTATCGTAATACAAGAACATGGATTGTCTCGCTACATTGCAGGCCGTTATGCCACATTTTCTCGCAAGTGTCGCAACACGTCCCAATAGCACCATCTATTAACAGTTGGTCAATGTGGCAAGAACAAATGATGAACCAATCCTTCAAAGTCAAAGAGAACCATCAGCATGGCTTTGATATTTGACCTGAATGACATTTATCTTTATTGTCTCACGCATAAATAAAACTTTACATGTGAAATCGATGAGCTTTGTAAAGTATGGTTGGTCCCTCTCAGAAATAATAAAACTAGTTTTTTCTGAAGAAATAAAAACGCTATCTTCAACTAGTTATTTCCGAAGAAATAAAAAAGCTGTCTTCTAAAGATTTTGTAGTCCTCTTTGGTGGGGTCTAATGACATTTACCAAATTGATACATCTAAAGCCTGCTGCGAATTACGGAAGTGTTTATCTGAACTAAGTCACACAAATGTTATCCTTGTAAATATGTCACACGACTTGATGCCCTTGTCGCGTATAAACAAGGAAATTAGTGCTGCCAATGAACTTTTTTCCAGTATATGCAAGCAATATATAAATGTTTTTATTGTTAATATTAATACCATTGGATGCAGATTCAACACTACTCATGGACTGCACTTAAATGGCCTCGGAAAGCAACTTGTTACATTTAATCTAATGGAAATTATTAAGAGACTGCAACACTTACCAACATCCTCAGGGGTACCTGTATCATCACCACAGAAAGTATTTCCAGGAATGACTAATGCAAAATCAGATTCAGTAACAGAAAATGCAGCAGAAGTACCTAAAGCAGCAATACTAACAGCAGTAGAATCAACAGCAGCGTCAGAAGAACCAGTATCAGTAACAGCAGAAGCAACTCCACCAGCAGTAGAACTAGTTCCTACAGCAGCAGCACCATCTCCCATACCAGCAGTAGCAGAACCAACTCCTTTTCCAGTAATAGCAGAAACTAATTCTCAACCAGCAGCAACTAAACCAACTTCTACACCAGCAGAAACAGAACCAGCTCATCCTCCATCATCTTCTGGGGTAGAAGAAAAGAATAGATCAGTCACAGTAAGCAAAGTATCATCTTTGTCTCATGATGAAATGGTACCAAGTGATTTGAGAAAACAAGTTATAAAACTTGTTGCCAGTGAAGTGAAACATACTTCCTACCGTATTTCAATTAGAACCAAAAAAATTACCAAAGATAAATGAAGCTTTTTTGTGGATTATTCCAAGGAAGTCCAACCACCACCTAAAACAGATTCCAGAGCTGGAAAAACAAATAAATGTTCTCCATTGCCACATAAAACTGTACTCCTCCCCTCCTGTGACAAAAACTCTATCTTATTTATGCACTTAAATGTCAGGTCTCTGAAAAATAAAGCTGATGAGCTTGGTATACTATTAAAAAGTAACAAAAGAAGGATTTTATGTGTAAACAAGCATTGGTTAAAGGTTCAAAAAAATGGCTCTGAGCACTATCGGACTCAACTTCTGAGGTCATTAGTCCCCTAGAACTTAAACTAGTGAAACCTAACTAACCCAAGGACATCACACACATCTATGCCTGAGGCAGGATTCGAACCTGCGACTGCAGCGGTCTCGCGGTTCCAGACTGCAGCGCCTAGAACTGCATTGCCACTTTGACTGGCATTGGTTAAAGGAAGAAGATTTAAAACTGTATGTACCATCAGGTTTCAAATCAGCTACATTCTACTGCAGACCGAGTGAATCTTATGGGGGTTCATCCATATATGTTAGCAATGATCTAGACTTAAAGTTTTCTGTTCTTGAAGAAGTGAGTTATGTATTAAAGGTGGTTTTGAAGCAGCTGCTTTGATTATACTTACTATACAGCTCATAACGGTATCTTTATATCACACTCATGAAAGTAATGTAGAACAATTTATAGATATGATGTGTTGCCATAGCAACAAGATATAACAATACAAGAGAACTGTTTCATGTAGTTGGATTAAGTCTAAAAATCAAATGGAAAAATTTGTGTATGCAACAGATTGGAAGATGTAAGAAAGTAATAACGTTAAAAGAAAAACTTGGAATAAGTATACAAAAGTATGCTAAATACAAAATTTTAATTTTTGGGATCTAAACATAGACATTAGGAAAATGACAGCCAGAAATGTTAACTTAGTAAATATGTTAAGATCCCATAATCTCTTTTGTGCTAATGAAAGTCCTACAAGGCATTTCTTCTGTCTTGACAATCTAATAACAAATGTATATAAATGTGATTTTGAGCTAGGGTTATTAAATCTTGATTACCTGTCAGACCATAGAGGTATATGGGTGAAACTAATTACTGAAAAACCAAAAGTAGACCAGGAAGAAACTCAGTGTGTGAGACTATTTACAGATAGAAATATTAGCAAGTATAGAGAATAACTTAAGTCTATAGATTGGAATACTATTATACATTCCTTCAGAAATGTTTGTGAAGCCTTCAGCACATTCCTCAAAATCATTTCTGGAATCTTCCATACATGCTGTCCACTGGTTAAAAAACAAAAATCAGAAAAGTCAATAAACCTAACCACTCAGCCTTACAGAAGTGGTTCCCACCTCAATTGCAAAAACTGAGGCTATTGGTAATTACTTGTCACGATAAGGTCAAAAAGGGAGCAGTAGATAAAGAGACTTACAAAAACATGAAAAGATCTGAAATTAAAATAGCCAAGTGTTGATTTCATTAAAAAAACACACAATAAATGTAAGACTGCATGGAAAGTAGTAAAAGCAGAGCTAGGAATGGATATAAACTATAAAGACAACAGAAATGCTGCTAACATCACTGCTGATGATTTCAATCACTTTTTTGTCAACCGTGCCAAACTTAGCCTCTCAACTCAGGGAAACCAGAATTCCAGTTCTACACATACACTTATTTCTCACCCCACACCTGTGAGAAATTTTCAACAAAACATTACAAACATAGTGCCAGTTTGTAAATGGAGAGAAGTATAAGTAATTGATATAATTAAAGCAACCTTCAAATTAGGATGCTCCAGATCTGAAGATGTTTATGGCCTGTCAAAATTTGTAATTAAAAGAATGTAGATGTCATATCATATCCTCTTTGCATGTTGATAAACTGGATGCTCTCTAGTGGAACTTTCCAGATTGTCTCAAAACGACAGTTGTCTTGCCATTTTATAAAAAGGGTGACAAGTCCTGTATCAATAATTATAGACCAATTTCACTAGTGCCTATTCTCTCAAAAATAATAGAATATTGCATACTCCAGCAAATATGCTTATACCTACCAGACAATAATATATGAAATGATTCTCAGTATTGATTTAGGTTAAATTTATCATCGGTCAAAGCAGTTACCTTATTTCTTTTGTACTAAGGTCATTCGAGTCAGAATTATCTGCTGAAGCCATTTTAATTGACTTGAGTAAGGTTTTTGACTCAGTTAACCTCGTATTATTATTAAACAACTGTGTTGCTATCGAATCAAACCCTTGGAACTCTCACTAACTGAATCATAACTCAGCAATAGAAAACAAATTGTGAAGCATAATGGCTAAAAGTCACAGACTCTAAGTATAAAATGATGTTTTCCTCAGGGCTCAGTGCTTGGCCCTTTACTATTTATATTATTTGTGAATGATTTTCCGAGTAACTTAGCCTGTAAATCTATCCTCTATGCTGATGACATGACATTAGCTAATTCCAGAAAGGATATAAACAAACTCAAGGAGGAAAGTGAAGAATGTCTCAAAATATCTAGCATCTTGTTTAAAGCTAATGAGGTAAGTACGAACCATGAAAAGACTGTCAAGATAATCTTCTGTCTATCAAACAGTAACACTGTGTTATCATCTGTTAAACTACTAGGAATACACATTGACTGAAAATTAACGTGGGACACACATACAGATTATGTATGTGGAAAGTTATCACGAGTTAACTACCTACTAGCCAAACTACACACATGTGTTACACAAGATTTATTACTTCATTCATATGCTTTCTTTCACTGCCATCTACAATATGGCATTCTTTTATGGGGTAACTCCCTGGGAGCCAAAACATTTTCACTTGGCAGAAAAAAGCAAATTAGACAGCTTTATGGAATTACTGACAACAAGACTTCATGTAGACCTTATTTTAAAGACTTAAAAATTCTCACAGTCCCATCTCTTTACATATATTGTTGCCTATTAAACATAAAAGAAAACTTAAAACCACTACCTCTATAAGGAAATCTGTTCATCAACACAATACTCGACAAACAAATATGATTGATATACCCACAACCAGGCTCAAGAAAACCCAGGCTAGCTATGAATACATAGTCAAAAAATTATTCAACACTTTACCTGTAGAGGCTCAAATGGTTTCACTGGATGAAGTAAAATCCCTTTTATAATCTAGAAGAATTTTTAGATTAGTTGTAAAGATGACCTAATTTATTAATAAATTAAGGCTTACTGTCATAGATATGGGTGTTGAGGCAGCTATAAGCTAATAGGGTACAACACTACTGTGTTTTTTACCATGTAATATTTTGTTATATGAAACATAATATACAAATAGCTATAATTCTTCTGACAGCATCGATTGCATGTTAATGCTCATATATTCAGGCTTACTGTTATGTATAAATATGGGTGTAGAGCCAATCACAAGCTAACAGGGCACAACACTGCTATATTTATACCATATAATACTTTGTTATGTAAAACATGATATACAAACAGCTGTAATTCTTCTGACGACATCGATTGCATGTTAATGCTAAAAGATGGATAAAATAAATAAATAAATAAACGAATAAATAACATCTGTCCATTCATTTTTAACCATCTGAACCATTTGTATCACTGAGTATAGCTTAAGCACTCATTACTGTAGCCTTCCTGCTTCATTTGTTGTTTCTCTGTAAAGGTTTTCTTGACTTTCACGCAAAATTTAATGTAGACACATTGCTCCTCTAGTTCTGCCACTTCGAAATTCCCAAACTGCACGACACGGCGTTCTACTCAATACAGCACTGAATGATAACTAAGAGACACACAACAATGTCACTTCCAGCAGTTATACATTAAACACAAGCATGTGCATTTCACTCCAACACACCATTGGCACGAAATTACGAATGTTCCGCTATTTTTGGAAGTGACCTCTTATAGAACGCTTTAACTACTATTTGCAACTGAATGGCAAATGCCAAGAACATAAATCAGGAAACAGAGTTTTGAGAAGAAATCGAAGAAGAAGATATGATGTGTTGCCATAGCAACAAGATATAACAATACAAGAGAACTGTTTCATGTAGATGGATTAAGTCTAAAAATCAAATGGAAAAATGTGTGTACGCAACAGATTGGAAGATGCAAGAAAGTAATAACGTTAAAAGAACGGAAAGACCTCGACATATTAGACTAAGAAGAGATACGACGAGAATAAATCAACTAAGAAGATTCAATTGGGGGGGGGGGGGGGCAGTATATAGCTCACATACATCGCGCCGAAGCCGACGCGGAAACAACATTCGACGCCACTGGCACCAGTTGCGGTACACCTGTGCTGACCTGCTTTGACAGCTGCCTACCGACGCTGATGTCGACACCAATGTCTGACGCCGCCGGCTTGCTGCTCACTGGTGCTGACTTGCCATCACATCTGCTTACCTACGCTGGGTGAGGGCAAAATAGAACTTAAGTACCTTAGCAAGAAGTGATGTAAACAGTAGAGTGACTTTTATTGGTGTAGTTACTATACTTAGAGTTAATTCATTAAATGATTACCAGATCTAAAATTAATAAGAATATGGATAACACACAGAGAATTGGGGAAACTTCAGAACCAGCCATGGGTATGAAAATAAGTAATGAACTGCCAGACAGGTCTGAATTAGTAATTTAATCAAAGCTCAAAGTGTAGATTCAGCAGTATTAAGAAAGGAACTAACTGCTCAAATACCTCTTTAAGAAAGGAACTAAGTGCGACTCTAAATGCCAAACTAGAAGACCAGAGTTTACAGTTAAATGAAACTTTAAAAGCTCAAAATGCTAAATTAGATGTCCAGAGTGCAGCTTCAACTGCTCAAAATGCTACTTTAAGAAAGAAATAGGCTCAGTAAATTCTCAATTAAATTTGTTAAATGCCAAAGTGGAATCGCAAAGCAAAGAATTTGGTAGTCTGTGCGAAAGCATGGGGGCTTTAAAGGCTGAATTTGACGATTTAAATAATAAAGTAGAGGATTTGAAATTAGAATTAAAGAATGAAGTAACTAACTCTTTAAACCTCCATGTAAATCAACTGTTCACTGACTTTAGCCAGAAGCAGAATAATGAAATTCAGGATTTCATAAAAAGTTAGAATTTGATAATGAAGATAAATGTAATAATGTGGAATCTGAACTTTGTGGAAGGTTAGGATCATTTGAAAATGTTTGTAATATTAAGTTTCATGCAGTAAAACAGAGACTGCATACCTTAAAAGGGAGCGTCGATAAGAATAGCGAATTAATACCAACAATCCAACTGCAAATTGCAGGCATTAACACTCGAGTAGATAACGTGGAAAGGAACTTTAAAGAGAAACTAGCAATCTCAGACTTAATAAATATAAACAGTCTGGGGGAGCTGGTAGAGGAAATTATAGATCGAAAAGCTACCAAGAAAATAACCTCTGGAAACGTTTCGACTATTGCTTTGTCCAAACGTAATGATACTAGCAAGGCTACAGACGACTTGTGGAAAGGTTTCAAACTTATCCAGGCTAGAATAGAACATAGAATAACTTCATATAATGTGGTGTCACTTAGCGAAGCGGTGATTGTTTTGCAATGGGAAAAATGTCCAAAGAATTGTAAAGAGAAGTACTGGTCTGTACTTTCTCAAGTGAAATTAATATCAGATCCATGGGATCCGGGCAAAGTCATTTATCCCCAAGGGACACTAACATTCTTAGTTAATAGGCGGAGTGACGATCGTCTGGTCGCGGGTTGTTTCCAGTGTTTCTTCTGTAATAATTTTCGTGCAGCGAATTCGGCCAAACTCTTAAACTATTCTATACTCCCACACTTAGAGATACTGGTAAAAACCTTAGCAGCGAGAATTTGTTATTGCGTAATTCAAAATGGCTCCTGGTAAGAGATTTTCTTGTTCCAGTCAGTTAAATGTCCCAACTTTGCTCAGCTGCAGCATAAGGCAGAGAACTGCAAACATCTTGTCTCTGACCTCAGTCATTTGACACAGCCTTGGGACAGGATACATTAGCTGCCTTGTCAGTTGTTATCTCCCACAGTCATGGGAATACTATTCTCATGAATAATGTAATATAGTCAAGCCTGCTTTTGCCTTTTTGCCCTACATGAGGTTTCCGTCCTCGCTGAGCTAGGTCAACTGCTTTATTCTTTGACAAATGTACTGCCATAGTCGGTCCAGAGTTCAAATTTATATTTCCTTATGCATATTTGTCTTAATGAATGGAAGTGAATGTTACATTAGCAGAACATGTAATATTGGATGAATAATTAAATAATGATCAGACAGTAGTATACAATGTTCTATTTTGTATAGAACAGTTCATGCGTTTTATAAGACGTAATGTAAACAGGAGGATTTGTATTGATTTTGAAAGGGATGGGTAGTGTAAATAAGAGCATGATTTACACCAACAGATAAATCATGGCTAACACAGAACACACATCACACCTTTCAAACAACCCTCGCAAACAAGTGAGACTGGTTCTTCACCATTTGCCATTTCCGTAGGGTTGCTAAGATTTTCTTTGGGGTGAAGGTGGAAATGTTCGTTCTGTAGGAGACGATTTAAAACCATACCTCCTCCGACTTTTCACCCAAGTGCTGGCGAGGTAGGGGTCCTGGGGAAGTGGGGTGGGAAGGGTAACCTGTCTTTGTGGCTGTTTTCTTTCTCTTCTTCGATCTTAGCAACAATTTCTGTTTTTTTCCTTTCTTACTTCTCTTTTGAGGACCTAACTATTTTTTATCTCTTTCCATATTCACATACTTCTATCGCTGAAGTCCTTCCTACTCTCCATGGTTTCCAATAACCTACAACTTATTTCACGTAAGAAGGCTTAAGAATCAGAACACACAAACACACGCATACACACAAAGAAACACGAATACACAAACAAGTTACTAATTAGAAGGATGTAAGATCCTCCAAGGATTGTAGGTGAGAAGATATATGTACATCTAGAAAGATGCACACATGGGTTTTATTATGATGGTTTGACATCTTCTATTTGCATGAAAAGCCATCATGTATATATATAAAATGAAGATTCCATATTGCATTTTTACATAATTATAGAAAAGCTATGATGATCTTACAACGAGCAGGAAGCATGAGTAATGAAGGGGAGCACAAGCAAGATTGGAGTAAATTGCGATGCTTATTGAAGAAAAGTCAGTGTAGCGAATACTCAAGAAATTAGTAGGATAGAGGGGCTTGAACAAAGTAGGTAGACATAGTATCTACCATGAGTTGAATAATATGAGTAGATGTGGCATCTACTAAGTTTATAGAAGTAGAAAAGTAGAGGAGGACTCTAGGGTATTAAATGAGGTACTAAGAAGTGGAAGTGAAGTGTAACACAGATTTTTATTTCACGAAGAAATATTTAATTATAGTGTACATAAATATGTATACTAAGGCAATGAACCACGAGGCCTACTCATAAAGGATAAGGGAGGCATACCCACCAATTGCTAAGGATATAGGGCAGGCATACCTACATAGAGATAGGAAGACCTGTGGCTTGATGAATAGGGATGTTTTATAAAGGAGCATACCTACCATAATGGAAGGAGGAAGTGAACTCATGGGGGCAACCCACATGTAAGGTATAGGTAATGATCATAAGGGAAAGTATTGTGACAGAAGTCACACATTTAATAGGAATTATTATGGTAAGTTTGAATTCGATATACCACTTGCTTTATTATGTTTTATGTGAGTTTACAAGTGTCAAAAAGAACACTTTCAGTTACCCAGGTCCTCCAGACTACAAATTACTACAAATAATGTTACTAGTATGTAATAAGGAAAAAATAGTACAAGGAATTATAATAAAGAATACAGTACTCAAGTGTCATGAACATCTGGAGCTTACGATTAGAAACTAAAGGTTTAGTCCCCACGATTCATAGATATAAGAAAAATAACTCCAACATTGATTGAAATGTTCACGTTTTATAATTAAAGTAAAATTAAAAGAATAAGGAATAGCTAAAAAATACGAGAAAGGGTATTCATAATTATTAAAAGATCAAGGTATACTGTTGAAATATAAATTGGTATTACATGTGATATAAATGTACATAATGACTGTATATAAAATATCGCGTGTTCGATCTGGGGGGGGGGGGGGCTCATTGCATGTTTGTGTGTGCAGGTCTAAAAATGTGGATGCGGCGGTCAACGGCGGTCAACAAGTACCTGCTGTACGATCCATAGAGTTTCAGTGTAGAGAAGAACATGGAGCGTTTATGTATCATTCTGTGATTTTAGTGACTGTGATGATTGTTAAGGACAAATGAAGATATGAGGTTAGACTTTCATGTAATTCATGTGTTGGACTTTCTAGAAGCAATAAATGTTCATAAATTATGTGGTAGTTAAACCAACGCTTTTGTAAATGTATTCAATCGAGTCTAATGCGAGACGAATAGGTTGACTTGCAAACTTCCGAATATTTATGTGAGAAATGGTGAATTTGTTCTTTGTGGAAGTTGAAATATACCAAGACTAAACTAAAACTATTCTGCGAGTATCCACTTATTTCCTGAGTAGAGAGAGAGAGAGAGAGAGAGACAGAGTCGGCTAAATTTCCTTAACCAGCTTTATTCTTCGGAGAAGATCGACGTGGCCTGTAAGTAGGCTGTTTAGGTTTTTCTTCTGGTAATGCTGCCGCCACGTTGCACTCTGTATGAAAATCACTGGCTGTGCCCTTTGCATTCTGTGGCTGGTTTGCATTGTTGTCTCCCATTGTAGTGTTGGGCAGTGGCAGCTGGATGCTAACAGCACGTAGCGTAGCGCAGTTGGAGGTGAGCCGCCAGCAGTGGTGGACGTTGGGAGAGAGATGGCGGAGTTTTGAAATTTGTAAGAATTGGTGTCATGAACTTATATATATATATATATATATATATATATATATATATATATATATATATATAATGACTATTAAGGTAAATACATTGTTTGTTCTCTATTAAAATCTTTCATTTGCTAACTGTGCCTATCAGTAGTTAGTGACTTCCGTAGTTTGAATCTTTTAGTTAGCTGGCAGTAGTGGCGCTCGCTCTATTGCAGTAATTGGAGTAACGAAGATTTTTGGTGAGGTAAGTGATTTGTGAAAGGTATAGGTTAATGTTAGTCAGGGCCATTCTTTCGTAGGGATTTGTAAAAGTCACATTGCGTTGCGCTAAAAAATATTGTGAGTCAACAGAGATTATCTTATAACAAGACACACAGTTTAGCGCTACAGGGCACGCATTTGAGTGATTAATTTGGTACTTAAACCATTTATTTTTCAAGATTGTTGAATTACAAAGAAAGTTTTTCGTTATACATTTCATTCCATTGCTGCAATCTGTAACACCTGAGGGTATAACTACATTAATCCTCAGGGGGTACACACCTACTTTATGTACCATGTGTCTGGCAAGCACAAGGAGCCCTAGCTAATATGATATTTGCTTATACAACTTTACACATCGGTACCATATTTCTCTAACACATAAATTACACAGCTATCTGATCATTTAACTGAGAGAAACAAACATTTATTATACTGCATCAGTGACAGATGTTTACGTAATTACACAGTTGGATAACTTCACACTTACGAAATTGTATTTTGTCTGTACTTTGTGAACTGTTCATACTTTTTCGGAACCATTATGATACTATGAGAGCTTTGAATGACATATTTGGTATGAGATTATGATTTTTAAAGTACGTTTGAGGTAGATGACACTTTTGACATGAGCAGAGAATTTTTTTTAGGTTTTCAAATTATTGGAAGAAGCTACAATGATTTTGAGATTTGGCTGAGGTTTTATTATGCTATGATGACGATGTGTATTACGCTGCTGCGGTATGTTTATGATCAATAAGCTGATGCTACACTCCTGGAAATGGAAAAAAGAACACATTGACACCGGTGTGTCAGACCCACCATACTTGTTCCGGACACTGCGAGAGGGCTGCACAAGCAATGATAACAAGCACGGCACAGCGGACACACCAGGAACCGCGGTGTTGGCCGTCGAATGGCGCTAGCTGCGCAGCATTTGTGCACCACCGCCGTCAGTGTCAGCCAGATTGCCGTGGCATACGGAGCTCCATCGCAGTCGTTAATACTGGTAGCATGACGCGACAGCGTGCACGTGAACCGTATGTACAGTTGACGGACTTTGAGCGAGGGCGTATAGTGGGCATGCGGGAGGTGGGGTGGACGTACCGCCGAATTGCTCAACACGTGGGGCGTGAGGTCTCCACAGTACATAGATGTTGTCGCCAGTGGTCAGCGGAAGGTGCACGTGCCCGTCGACCTGGGACCAGACCGCAGCAACGCATGGATGCACGCCAAGACCGTAGTATCCTACGCAGTGCCGTAAGGGACCGCACCGCCACTTCCCAGCAAATTAGGGACACTGTTGCTCTTGGGGTATCGGCGAGGACCATTCGCAACCGTCTCCATGAAGCTGGGATACGGTCCCGCACACCGTTAGGCCGTCTTCCGCTCACGCCCCAACATCGTGCAGCCCGCCTCCAGTGGTGTCGCGACAGGCGTGAATGGAGGGACGAATGGAGATGTGTCGTCTTCAGCGATGAGAGTCGCTTCTGCCTTGGTGCCAATGATGGTCGTATGCATGTTTGGCGCCGTGCAGGTGAGCGCCACAATCAGGACTGCATACGACCGAGGCACACAGGGCCAACACCTTGCATCATGGTGTGGGGAGCGATCTCCTACACTGGCCGTACACCTCTGGTGATCGTCGAGGGGACACTGAATAGTGCACGGTACATCCAAACCGTCATCGAACCCATCGTTCTACCATTCCTAGACCGGTAAGGGAACTTGCTGTTCCAACAGGACAATGCACGTGTGCATGTATCCCGTGCCACCCAACGTGCTCTAGAAGGTGTAAGTCAACTACCCTGGCCAGCAAGATCTCCGGATCTGTCCCTCATTGAGCATGTTTGGGACTGGATGAAGCGTCGTCTCACGCAGTCTGCACGTCCAGCACGAACGCTCGTCCAACTGAGGCGCCAGGTGGAAATGGCATGGCAAGCCGTTCCACAGGACTACATCCAGCATCTCTACGATCGTCTCCATGGGAGAATAGCAGCCTGCATTGCTGCGAAATGTGGATATACACTGTACTAGTGCCGACATTGTGCATGCTATGTTGCCTGTGTCTATGTGCCTGTGGTTCTGTCAGTGTGATCATGTGATGTATCTGACCCCAGAAATGTGTCAATAAAGTTTCCCCTTCCTGGGACAATGAATTCACGGTGTTCTTATTTCAATTTCCAGGAGTGTATATGAGTTATTTGATTATGCTATGCATCTGTTATGATGAAATATTGAAGAAGTGTCAACGAATAAGGTAAGGAATAATGAGTAGTGGTTAGGGACTCCGGTTTGTGAAAAAGGTTGTTGGAAACCAAGAATCGTACTTTAAGAGCTATGAAATGTATGTACATGTGTGAATGTATTACAATGCCGATGAAAATTTTTTGGACACTATCATATTTAAAGGATTTTGTTTCTACACATTTGTAACGCAAATTATTGACCTGTGAAATTTTTTATATGAGACTGCCACTGTAGCGGAAACTGGAGTCGTAAATATTTAAGTAAGAAAGTTAAGTGACCACCTACACGTAATGCGTCATGGGCACCCAGCTGGAAACAAGCCATTAGTGTGTGCCTTTCAGAGGCACAGGTGGAGAAAAAAATAAAGAGGCCACTATCCTCGCTATTGACATTCCTTCGTAGAAAGCATCGCAAAAACGACACGCTCATTACTTGGAAAGATACTTTCTTACATCTGCACACCTGATAATGACAAGTGTCTTTCTACAAGAGTTGAGAGAATTTGTACTAACTTATGAAATGTCACATGACTAATGAATGATATTTTTATGCTTTGCCTTTCATAGTTGCTTGTTTCATTTGATATCTGTTTTCCAGCTGTGTTACAGCATTGGTTTTATAAAATAAAATTAAATGCATTTGCTAATGTGAAAACTTTCTGTCAACAGATATGTTAAATAATAATTTTATGATCCACATTCTTAAAAAAAAGGAGCACTTGGAAAGGAAAGAACAATAAGAAGGGACTAGTAACAATAACTGCATATATAATTTTCTTTTCCAGTACTTGGTAATTTTTTTACAATAAGTTTTTGTGGTGCACCACTTAAATCATATAGACATTAAGATGTGAATATACATTTCCCTTATCTGCATTGTTGTCTTTAGTGTAATATTTTTTCTGCTTGAGCTTTGTCATGTGTAGGTATAAGTTATTGTATTTGCTGCTGCTGTTTGCCAGGCATAGTGCTACTAAATTTCACTTTGTATTACTCTGTTAAGCTAGTTTTACTTCTGATTTATTTTTCTTGTTGCTGCACATTGGTTCATATCAGTTGTAATGTTTCATTGCTTGGCAATTTAGATTTACTGTAGCTTGCTTTGCCCATTGCCATTTTTTTTTGTCATTGCTGTTTGTGTTAATGGTTTTGTGCTGCTGCATTGCGTCGTCCCTTAGTTTAGCATCTGAGCTCAATAGGTTTAAGTTAGCTTAAGAGGGGGTAGACTATATAAGAAACTAACTATGATGAATTGGAAGGAAAGCATTGAGAAGCTATAAGAAAATGGTTTGGCCAAAAAAGTAGTGTACAGTGAAGAAAAACTATTTTTGAAAGAGGATGAGAACAGAATACAGAAAGCATGCTTGGATAGGATTTTTTTTGGCTGGAGCAAATGTTGAAATAAGAGGGACGATCTATGGTATGAAGTTTTGGGTTGGACTGCAGTACCAAATGTACCCTGAAAACAAACCCTGTCCTTTCCTTTTGTGTTATCCCACTATATGTTTGTGTACCCTTGTGTATTTATTTTCTTCCTGTCTCTGTGTACCATTTCATAGAATTTTTTCTCTTCTAATACTAAGCTACATTCACTATGATGAGAAATACTGTTACCCTCAAATATAATTTGCATTAATAATATGTTATTTACTTCGTAAAGATGTTTACACATTATTTATTCTGTTTTGTTCTAATGGTCATGTGTGAAGTTGATGTTTCAAAAGTTATTCTGATCTTTTATGTATGTACTTATGTCATAATTTTTGTAACACTGATGTATATGTTTATTTCTATTCTTTTGTAAAGACCCTCTTACTACAAATGTTCTCTTATTATGTTCTTTAATGATATATTTTGTACCTTTGTTATTGTATTCTCATGTTATAAAATTGTAATTGACACCACTTTATCAAATTAAGTAACTTGTAAGTTACATTTCACTGCACACATTTCTGTTGGTCATAGTATATGGACAATATGTGAGAAGTAGGGACTGATAGTTTTTGCAAGTGTGTTGATAATTCAGCAAGGGAATTGTTAACAGCATTGCTGGTTCTAAGGATAATTAGAAAAAAATCTTTGTGAGTGCACAAGTGGTGGTTCAAGGACTTGCAATATTGTCTGCAAGACTCTTCGATGGTGATTGTGCACCTGCACAGTCGCAACGGATGGCTGCTGGCCATCTCTACAAGGACTACAGTGGGTCTACACTTTTGATGACTCACCAATACCATTATTTATACAAGGACTGCAGTAGGTCTGCACCTCTGGTGGCCCACCAATACCGTAATCTCTACCAGGACTACAATGGGTCTACTCTGTGATGACCTACCTACCAATATTCTTTAAAACTTCGACTTACTCCGCTGTGGGTTTGCTCTGTTGTGGCCCATTACCTGTCTGCATGTCAAGAGTCAGCACTGTAACACTACTTCTTCAAGACTGTCATTTTCTTTTACTACTCAGACTTTGAGAAAAACACTGCAATTTTACTTTGATGAATGATCAGGACTGTCTTTATGGACTGTGAGAAAATTTTAGCTTTTGACCAACATTGTATCGATAAGTAGGCTGTTTAGGTTTTTTATTGGTAACGCCGCCGCCACATAGCGCTCTGTAAGAAAATCACTGGCTGTGCTGTGTGCTGTCTGTGGCTGGTTTGCATTGTTGTCTCCCATTGTAGTGTTGGGCAGCGGCAGCTGGATGCTAACAGCGCATAGCGTTGCGCAGTTGGAGGTGAGCCGCCAGCAGTGGTGGACGTGGGGAGAGAGATGGCGGAGTTTTGAAATTTGTAAGACTGGATGTCATGAACTGCTATATATATTATGACTATTAAGGTAAATACATTGTTTGTTCTGTATTAAAATCTTTCATTTGCTAACTATTGCTGTCAGTAGTTAGTGCCTTCAGTAGTTTAAATCTTTTATTTAGCTGGCAGTAGTGGCGCTCGCTGTATTGCAGTAGCTTGAGTAACGAAGATTTTTGTGAGGTAAGTGATTTGTGAAACGTGTAGGTTAATGTTAGTCAGGGCCATTCTTTTGTAGGGATTATTGAAAGTCAGATTGCACTGCGCCAAAAATATTGTGTGTCAGTTTAAGCAAAGTCTTGCACAATTGTTCTCAGGGGACGTTTCAGGCCGACTATCCAGAGAGGAATATCGGCTGTGTATGCCAAGTAAGTCAACTGATGTGAGAGGGGTGTGAAGTTGGTAAAACAGCTCCACATCGATTCTTGTCGTCTAAATCTCTAGAGCATGTGTGAACAGCTGAAAAAACGGTCGATGTCTGACAAAGTTTAATGATAATAGTGTTTTCCTATCACATAAAAGTTAGGCTTCGCAACATATCGATTATACATTCACTGCTCAGCAAGAAATAATGTGTCTTGCTGTTTATCTCAGAAATGTACCTCCTCAGAGAGTTTACATTAAGTGTATAAATCCATCTTACTTCATTTTATGTTTGACAGCATGGTTATGCAAAGTTCATTATTTTTAACTTTAAGCCCTCAGCTAAGTAATGTAAGCTATCATGTTGTAGGTTGAAGTTGTGAATTTATCTTACCATATGGACATATGAAACATTGTATTTCTGCAGTTCTGAAGATGCTTACACTGGTTGAGTGAAACAAGTAAATATAGAGAAAAGTCATGTGTGACTCGTAGCATCCCTACAGTTTTATTTGTAAGCTATTCCTCACTACAGACCAAATAAAATGTCTGATGGTCTGATAATAAAGAAGAGTCTAGAGGTGTTGACGTATCTTGCAGACAATGTAGTGGCATGTGTAACACATGTCTAGTTAACGCTGAAAAAAAATGCGTAAGAACAGGAAATTTAATTTTTACAACACACTAAACAAAGAAGTGTATTTTTGAAGTGGCAGTGACACTCAATTATTCACAGCAACTTTTCTCTGGGTTTCACTGTCAGAATATGCACTCTCTTGACTCAGTTAAGGGTTGGAAACTGTTTTGCTGTGCAAACAACTTTCCAATCAATTTTCCCAAGAGAAGAAATGACAAAACTACTATTAAGCAAATAGCTGTGTACAAATGATTGAGAAAAATGTTAAAATGTATTACAGGTTGTAAGTTTTCATTTTTTTGAGGCATGGAATCATGATGCGTAATACATATTTATTTATGATTTCTGTTTTTATTTCATATACAGTATACCACTCATATTTTTCTCTTTCTTTTGCTCTCCTGCACATGCGTGTGTGTGTGTGTGGGGGGGGGGGGGGGTGTTTGTGTGTGTCAAGAGGTAAAGAATTTGTGAGAAATTCTATGCAATTGTATTTAATTACGTTTTTGGAGTTAGGAATGCTAGATTCTGCACTTTTTTTCCATGGACTATTTTATTTAGCTGGTTGAAGGTTCAGTGAAGTTTACACTAATATCTGTATAATACTGTTTCCTCAAGCATGAAACTTCAGAGAAATGCTTGATGAAGTATTCGTCATATAAAAATAAAATTTGGAATGGCTACATATTTCAGAGTTCTTTGAATCATTGATGTTTTCTCCAGTTACAATTAAAGTAACCCAAGGCACTTACATAGTTAAAATGATGAGGTAAAAGACACGAGATGGAAAATTCGTATATGCAAAAAGACTGAATGACAGAACTTACAAACAGAATTTTGGTCCTTGGAGCTATAGTTTTCGAAACTTTAACAAGATAAGTCTGCAATGAGAAGGTTTAAACCTTGCAGTCTTATTTATAAAAATTCAGAATGCATAGTTTACCACAAAAGTGTTGAATGTTTTGATGTATGTAACACTGTTGAATAATATATGGTGCAGAGATGACCAAACCTTCTGGGCAGAGAGCTGTCGGCGAGATACAAGAGTGAGAGGTATTTTCACAAACTCAGCCATTGACGATCTGTACAGAGCACAAACCTGTTGTGCCAGCCTTTGAAAATGTCGGTGGAAAGCGTGCCACTCGACAAATCCAGCACAATGAATTAATCAGTCAACTTACCACTGACATAAGTCATAGTGCTTGCTAACTACTTTTCCTGAATTTGCGTTTTGGTGGTCATTTTGAACTACAACGATCACGCCATGGCTCAAGTGATGACTCAAGAATGGCAACTTTTAGAAAACGATCCTTCCATGAGACTGAGACTAAAGCTAGTCGAGGTGCTAGGTAGCAATTCTAAAATTTGGTCAGTATCAAGGGTAGGCATAAAATGATTATTGGATCCTTCTATCGCCCATAAGACTGAAGTAGCACAAAGATGTAGTGAAAACCTCAGTTCACCTGCGTGTAAGCTCCCCAATCATATAGTAATCTTCAATGGAGACTTTAATCATCCAACAATTAACTGCGAGAATTACAGTTGTCCATGTCGAAACTAGTAACAGTGACCATGATGCAGCTGTGGAAACAGTGTTACCAAAGTACAAAGGACAACTAAAACAAGGTGAAAGGTATATATCTTAAGTAAACTAGGTAAAAAATCAGTAGTGACACATCTCAGTGAAGAACATGAGACTTCCAGCACAGAGCAGGAGCATGTAGAGGAAGTATGGCTCAAGTTTAAAAAGATTAGTTGACCACACACTGTATAGACATGTACCCCATCGAAAAGTTCATAATGGTAGGGTACCTCCATGGCATACAGTCACTGTAAAGAAACTTCTAAAGAAACAGAGATTAGTGCATAATAGGTGTAAAACAAGGTGCATGGAAAAGTTTTCTTGGAAAAAGACAGAGGTCACACCTGTCTACAAGAAGGGTAGCAGAAGTGATCCACTAACCTACCATCGAATATCCTTGACATCAGTATGTTGCACAATCTTAGAACATATTGAGCTCAAACATAATGAGGTATTTTGAACACAATGAGCTCCTCAGTGCCAACCAGAATGGATTTCAAAAACATCGATCACGTGAAACAACTCGCACTTTCTTACATGACATACTGAAAGCTTTGTATCAAGGCAATCAGGTAGATGGAAAATTGAGTACCAAAAAGCATTTGTCTCAGTAGCATACTTACGCTTATTATCAAAAGTACGATCGTAGGGTGTATCAGCTGAAATTTGTAATCAGATTGTGGACTTTTAGTTAGGGAGGACAAAGCATGTTAACTTGGAGGGCGAGTCATGGTCAGATGTTGAAGTAAATTCGGGTGTGTCCCAGGGAAGTGTGTTGGGACCCTTGATGTTGATATTTTATATTAATGACCTTACAGACAATATTAATAGTAAAATATGGCTTTTTGCAGATTGTGATATTGTCTATAATGAAGTATTACCTGGAAAGAAGCTGCATAAATATCCAGTCAGATCTTGATAAGATTTCAACGTGGTAGAGGGATTGGAAACTTAAGTGAATGTTCACAAATGTAAAATTGTGAAGTTCACAAAACGAAAAAACGTAGCGCCCTATAACAATAATATAAGTGAGTCACTATTTGAATCGGCCAACTCATACAAATAGCTGGTTGTAACACTTTGTAGGGATATGAAATGGAATGCTCACATAGGTTCAGTCATGGGTAAAGCAGGTGGTAGACTTTGGTTTATTGGTAGTATACTGGGGAAGTGCAATAAATCTACAAAGGAGATTGCTTGCAATTCACCAGTTCTAGAATATTGCTCAACTGTGTCAGACCTATGTCAAATAGGACTAAAAGGGGACATTGAACGTGTATAGAGAAGGGCAGCATGAATTGTCACAGAATTGTTTAATCTATGTGAGACGTCACAGAGTTACTGAAGGAACTGAATTGGAAGACTTTTGACGATAGTTGTAAACTATCTCGAAGTCTATTAACAAAGTTTCAACAACCGGCTTTAAAAGATTACTCTAGGAACATACTCCAAGCCCCTACATATTGCTCACATAGGGACTGTCAGGATAAGATTAGTATAATTACTGCACAAACAGAGACATTCAAACAATCATTATTCCCGCACTTCATACGTGAATGTAGCAGGAAGAAGCCCTAATAACTCGTACAATGGGATGTACTTTCTGCCATGCACCTCACAGTGGTTTGCAGAGTATGAATGTAGATGTAGCTGTAGAACACAAGCCACATCCATATATTTCACTGCAGTTTTAGAAAGTGGCTTTCGGCAGTGTCCACAACCTGGCACATCCAGGGGTAAATGGCACTACTAATTTGCCAACTAAATATAGCCACCAGTAAAATAAGTCTCAAGGGTCTTGGATCGCACATGCCTTCAGTGCAGTACTGGCCGATGGGACACCACATTCATGAAGATATAGGACATTTCCTTATGTCTCCAGCGAGATTTAGTCATTTTCACATCGCCCTCGTTGGATCTCTGCTGCTTTCCGGAGGTTACAAGTACCTATTCATGGCAGTTGACAGGGCACGAGGTAGGCAGAAGCTATACAGTCACAGACATACTGCTGACACGATAGCAAATACTTTCATCGGAAATTGGTTTCCATTATTTGGATGTCCTCTTCGTAGTACAACAGACCAGGGCTGTCAATATGATTCCAATCTTTTCAATGAATTATTTAAACTGTGCGATTTCCAATGCCACCACAGTACACAATATCCTTCTGGCAGCAATGGAATGGACGGAAGCACTTATTTTGTTCCTTTTAAAACTGCAGACGGCTTATAAATCTGCATCGTTAGCTGAAATGGTATACTGGGAGCCACATAGGACTCCGGCAGACTACTGGACAACTGGACCACAGCCAGACCAAGAGGAACTACCACTGTTGGTACAGCAAAGTTGGGAACTCGTCTCAAGGATCCAATACCACCTGACTTTGGTATACAATGAACTGGCGGACTGTTCTCATGTCATATTCTGCACTAATTTGGTTCAAACCTCTCTTCAATCCCCATGCACAGGATCTTTTCTTGTGTTGTGACGTGGGGACCATGTGAGTTAACGAGTATTGCGCTTTCATTTAAATATATGGCCGAAAGAGTCAGCCTTTAGGAATTGTGAAACGAACCGTGTCGTCATGGCCAGCTTGCCACGAAGGGCGCAGATTCACCACAAGATAGGGAAATTCACAGGCGTCTATTGTCTATTGCGGCCTAAGCGCTGTAGTGTGCAAGTGAGACAGACGAGAACCTACATTATAGAAAAAAAACACAGTATAAGCCTTTTGTGGCCAAGGGGACGTAGCAATGTTAAATTTGGCGGCCTAAGCTCAGCCATAAAGGGGAACCTTTATGAAAACTATTCAATTCTGTAGTAATGCAGGGAATCGAGCTACAGTAATCTTAATCTGACATCCTCCATGAATTTTCATGGTGATCCCAATATAACTTGAATAATGGTCATATCTATAATAGTTTAGGATTTACTGGTAAAGCGAAATTAACAATTTTTGTAACAAAGACCTGATGCTAAAATCTGAACACTTTGGTCGATATTTACGATCGACATTTCATATAGAAGTACATAAAACGACAAACGTTGTAAATATCATCTCTGTAACTTTATTTATTTGAAACATATAGTAAATTTAAATTATCAGTATTTACAGTTAAGTATCAGATCATCATTTCCTTCACATAAAACAAAGAGAACGATGACAGCATCGTAAATTATTGAATCGTTTGGTAATAGAATATTTGTTGTAAATTTCAGTGCATAACAGTTATTTTTGTTCTTTATTTATTTATCAGAAAGTACATTGTTGCAAGGCTACTGGACGTGACAGTCCAAGTTAAGAAAGAAACTGTATTGGTTTTATGCAAAAGAATTTAATGTTTATTATGTAATGGATAATATTGTTACTTTATTTAGAACGTGAAAGTGGTCAAGTTTTGAAAATTTAAATGTGTTAAAATGTAAAATAATGTAGAATAATCTGTAGCCAATCAGATGGATGGCTTCAGGAAAGAGAACTGCGCTAGTCAGTTGAGCGAGGATATTCAGCGCGCGAGAAACGGGCCGGGGACGGGCAGAGGGAGTGTTGGTGCAGACGAAAGTGGACCGTTTGTAACAACAACGACTTTGTCCTATTGTACATATAATTAATTCTGTTCATTTGATTTTACGATGAACCTGTGTCATTGATGTTTTGATTTCATTTCTTTTTGTGTGATGCCATTATGTTAAGAAAACTGTAAATGAGTTTCAATGTGAATATTAATGTTTATGTCAAATGTCAAGTAATATTGTAATATAATTGAAATGTAACAAATTTTGAAACTGTTGTAAGATGTTTAAAATTGTAACTGTGCATCTGGTCCATAGTAGGCAATGTGTTAGGATATGTAGAATGCAAAATGTCGGGTGAATGCCCGGTCTGTCAGGTAGTGGTAAAAGGTGGATGGCACTCAGGCACGGGAAAATGCACACGGGCACTGCACTGCACAATGGGCTCAGTAGTAGTTGGAGTTTAGCACTGGTTTGAGCGACACCTTTTGGAGCGAGGAGGCTCTCCTGGAAGACATAGCTTCACTGAGCCTTGGGTATGCCGTTCCAACGCCCACAAGCTTGGAAAAATTCCATAGGCACTAAATGGAGAAGTATTGCGACGCTAAGAGGAATTAAGTACCAATACGTCAAGAGCCATAGCTGTGGTTGTATGTGTGCTCTGCGCCTCGTCCTCTCGCCGCCCGCCAACTGCCACATCGACACTAGCGGGTTGAAACTTTACGTACTGTATTCGTATGGATCAGAGAGTGAACTGTGCAATAATAACCTAAATTTTACCAGAACTTTCCCATCATTTAATTATCCTCACAACTAACCTAGACAGGGTCCTTTCGAAATGTTGTGCAATCCGAGTGTCCCAAAATGAAAATTAAAATTTGTGTTAATAATAATTATTTGCAGAACTAGCTATTTTAGAATGGTGTTTAAATAAATGTTTTGTTAATGAACCACTAAATGAATAATGAAGGTCTAACGAATCTGAAAGATAACTTTAATATTGATATAGTAATGAAGTTTATAATTTCGAGACAGATATATTAAATGAGAAGTAAATAAAATGAAAAGAGTAGTAACTTATATACTGGAAATCTTGAATGCATAATAAATTCAGTAAGCATTTTTTTAAATACAGTGATCATAACAGTTTCAGCCCCCCCCTTAATTCATTTGAATTGTGAAGTGTTCTAAATTGGTTTGACCAGCAAAAGTTAAAGTCAATATAAAAGTCAAAATTTATCAATGTTTATCCTTTATCAAAATTGACATTTTGTGTGTGGCCCGACTTTAATCAGATTAATAGACAGTATAAAGTTTTGTAGTATACATTATAGTGTAGTGTTATGTATTCATGGTTTTCCATATCAGTACAGAACATGAAACTATCAGTTCAATAGATTTTCTGGTTCTAAAATTCTCCTATATAATGCGGTGTTACTACTTGTTGTTTTGCATGAATATATACCAACTTGTACAGGGAAGAAATTCAGTTAATGCCTAATTAGGCTGGAGCGCGTATTATTATGAAATTGGTAGCATCTTCAGGATTACTTTTGGGTCCATCCTGACGTGGAATTGCATTTCCAACTTGCTTGACAGATCATTGTAATTACAGAGTGGGTGTAAGCCTCATTTACCACCTTTCAGGTACACGCGGTCGATATCTATACGAAAATCCTTTCCCATAAGGTGAATCCTGCTCACTTACCATAGCACAGGCTTTAACGAGTACTGTGTCGCGGAGCTTACAAGTGGCTTCCTGGTGACAGGACATCCAGTTGTTTTTGGTCACAAATTAACGTGAATGCCGAACAGTGGATGTTCAGTGGTACGAATTTCAATAATATTCAGTAAAGTAAATAGCATTGAACGTCAAGTACGGTAGTGAGGTGTAATTTGCGTTCAGTATGGACAAGAACGCAGACACAGTAGATGTGCCGAGCGTAATGGAAGATGCGGCTGGCAATGGCAGGAGTTTACGCGGCCAGATAACAGATGGCGTTAGCGGTAGACAATTGGCGTACATACAATACCACGAACAGATTGAAATGTCGAGATCACCTCGAACACAGCAAGAAATAAAAGAGGAAGGAGAGGATAACTTTATAGATGATGGTGGGTATGTGAACGAATCCACTGACATGTTTGATTCACCACAGATAAAGAAAGAACCGAAACAAAATTTTGAAGTAGGATCGGAACACACCGATTCCATAGAGCAAGACTGTGTGTAAATTTTAAGCATGAACGACTTATTTGAACGATTAACCAAACAAATTGCAGGACAGAATGATCAGCTTCAAACACAAATCAGTAATCGGGTTGGTCAGCTTAAAGCACAGGTCGCGCTGTTTCGTATCGCGGGACTTGTATTTCGCGATGTGATTGTGAATCATCGAATTGTGTCAAATGGATATGCACTCTAGTGTAACATTATTTCTAAATACGACCACTTTCGCTATTAATTTGCTTTCTGAATAAACATTATTCTAACCAAATCGCAACTGTGTCGCCTACATGATGTATGGGGCGTTAATTTAGTTCTCGATGTTATTATTACTGTTATTGTATGTTATGTTAACTTTTTATTCGGTAAACTTGCCATCAGCCAGACAATTTAACCAAAGAGTCATCAGTGTCTAATTTAGGGCGTGTAATGCGACACGTGCGATTCAACCCCTAGACGAGTCTGAGCCATGACATTTCGATGAAGAGGAACTGCATGTGAGCCCAAACATTTTTGGGATGTTAGCTCGCCACCACATGCTAGATACTTTGCAAAATGGCAAAAGGAACAAGGTACCTACTGAGAGAGTGAAACCAGTGTGGGCTGTACCACCACTACCTTTGTTCAAGATGTTGGCAATCACAGTAAAGCATAGCCCTGACACACCCACACAGAACCCAATTACAGGAACAACGCCCAGCTGCCGACCACAAGCCCCACTTTTGACCACACTTACGACTGCACCAGCGTCAAAATCAACTGTCTGCACAAGAGCAGGATGTTAAATTAGGTCCAAGCACACCTATACTCCAGGTGTCCGCTCTTCAGCAAGAGGGAGAGGAGGGCTGTGTAGGAATAAATGATTGACCACTCAACTTTTGTATATATTCTTTGAAAATTATTGTTGCTCTCTGTCCTAATTTATTGCCTGCCTCATTTTATGTTCTTAGTGAGTTTCTTAGTAAACAGTTATTATCATTAAACATGCTCTTAATTTCTCCTGCACCTGGTGGATGACATCGGAAGTTCACTGAGGCTTTTTGCAGGTGACGCTGTGGTGTATCGAGAGGTTGCAACAATGGAAAATTGTACTGAAATGCAGGAGGATCTGCAGCGAATTGACGCATGGTGCACGGAATGGCAATTGAATCTCAATGTAGACAAGTGTAATGTGATGCGAATACATAGAAAGATAGGTCCCTTATCATTTAGCTACAAAATAGCAGGTCAGCAACTGGAAGCAGTTAATTCCATAAATTATCTGGGAGTACGGATTAGGAGTGATTTAAAATGGAATGATCATATAAAGTTGATCGTCGGTAAAGAGATGCCAGACTGAGATTCATTGGAAGAATCCTAAGGAAATGCAATCCGACAACAAAGGGAGTAGGTTACAGTATGCTTGTTCGCCCAATGCTTGAATACTGTTCAGCAGTGTGGGATCTGCACCAGGTAGGGTTAATAGAAGAGATAGAGAAGATCCAACGGAGAGCAGCGCGCTTCGTTACAGGATCATTTAGTAATTGCGAAAGCGTTACGGAGATGATAGATAAACTCCAGTGGAAGACTCTGCAGGGGAGACGCTCAGTAGCTCGGTATGGGCTTTTGTTAAAGTTTCGAGAACATACCTTCACCGAAGAGTCAAGCAGTATATTGCTCCCTCCTACGTATATCTCGCGAAGAGACCATGAGGATAAAATCAGAGAGATTAGAGCCCACACAGAAGCATACCGACAATCCTTCTTTCCACGTACAATACGAGACTGGAATAGAAGGGAGAACCGATAGAGGTACTCAGGGTACCCTCCGCCACACACCGTCAGGTGGCTTGCGGAGTATGGATGTAGATGTAGATAGATAAAGAGTCAAGCAAAACAACAAAATCTAATCGGTTTGAAGTACTTTACTTGTTTTCATGAACTCATTCTTCATAATAGAGTAAATAGCCATGAAAGTTTTCAGCACAATTTCGCTAAGTGCTCGCTTGGACAGTGCACTTCAAAATCCGGAAGTTTTATAACTTACTTCTGCTGTCAGGAACCATAACTTCGCTGTTTGCGTCTCTAGAAGTAAAATTACTTTCTTCATAGAGGTATTTTGTCGTAGTACATGAGGAGTGATGAGCTTCAACAATTGAATTTTACCACATTTACAAACTATACTAAGCAATCCACCTTGGGTTGCATGGTGGAGCTTTGTATACCAGTATCACTTCCCACTTTTCCTATTCCAGTAACGAATGGTTGTATTTCCTTAGTCAATCCTATCTGGTATAGATCTCAGAGTGACAAGTAAGATTAAGTACACATTGAAAGAGAGTTTTCTAAGCTTCCTCCTTTATGTGTAGACTGCATTTCCTAATGTTTCTTGTAATGAATCTCTATAGACTTCTATTCTCGAATAATTTCAGCAGTCTTGGGTTTCGCAGTGTACCTTTCAAAGTAAATTCATATGAGAAACCCCTGTTGTCTAAGAAGCAACTGTCATAGCCACTTAGACAATTCCTTTTATCTTCTGATGCTTTGTCTGCATTTGTCGCCAGAAAAGCTACAAACACTGGCATTATAACAGTTTCCTCCATTATGAATTGGTGTCCGAAACGTATATGAAACTGTCTTTGACAGAGTCTAGCCGTCGTCCCTGTAGCACAAATGGCCAGCTAGAGCTGGCCCAGACGACTTTGCAGGCAATGATGAATCAACATATATTCTAAGTGATGAGCATGAACTGTCGTAAGTGGTATAAAGCGTTCATTCTGCCTCTCCCTCTGCTTTCCAATTATCCTAGCAGTGCACGCTATGACATTTTTTGCCCTCACTTTTTTCAGGCCGTTAGTGCTCTATCTCGTAGATGAAACCAAGTTAGTGGATGTTCGATCCTAGTTGCATGGCAGAAATCTCAGAGCCATACTATGTGATCCTATAATAGTAACATGGCTCTGCTGAAAGTAAATCTTTTAGATAGTCACCATGCATTTGTGGGAGTGGAAGGGATTCACTTAAAGAAGAAGCAGAAAGTTCTTTAATTCCCAAACTGACAGGTGGCTGGTTGGCAGTTGGTGAAAACTATGTTGTGTGGACACAAAATATACAAGACGATTTATTTCATGCACAGACACCTGCAAAGACAATTTTTAGCATGTGGATCAGCCTTTAGCTGTACAGCTTTCGGCTTTTCACAAAAATCCATTTAAATAAAGTCAGCAATGAAGTCTCAAGAACAGTGACATATTTCTGGCATTTTGAAAATCATTGTTATCCAAGGATGGCAAGCACCAGAATGAACAAAGGTGATAAGATGATCCTAAATAACTACAGACCAATATCTTTAATCTCTGATTTTTCGAAAACGCTAGTGATGCTTATTCACAGCAGGTTGTATACATCCCAAGAGAAACAGGGTACTCTGATTCAGGTGCAACTTGGTTCCTGAAAAGGGAATCTACCGAAATAGCTACTTCATACCTAGCAGAATCTGTCAGAGAAACATTAGAGAACAGAAACTCGGTATCTGCTGTGTTTCTCAACTTGTCCTGAACTTCTGACACAGTCACCCACACAGCAGTAATTGAAAAACTTGAAAGCTATCGCATATGTGGCCATGAAGTGCAATGGATAAAGTCATAAGTTAGTAGAAAGCAACACATGATTACAAAATATGGATGCAGATCTAACAATAGGAATACTAGTATGATGTACCTCAAGGATCTGTACTTGCTCCTCCTTTTCTGACCCTATTTATAAACAATATTAAAGTCAGTAGGAAGGATCGAAAAATGTTGTATGCTGATGATGTGGCATTAATAAACATAGAAGGAAACCTGGAAATACTTGAAAGATGAACATTTGTTTAAACCTATAACGAAGTACAGGACGACTTAATAATAAATGTAAAAGACCGCATTGTTCACTGTGTTCATAAATAAAAAAAATGGAGATCATGTAGACATATTCATTGTTGTTGTTCTTGTTGTGGTCTTCAGTCTAGAGATTGGTTTTGCAGCTCTCTGTGCTACTCTATCCTGTGCAAGCTTCTTCATCTCCAAATAACTACTGCAACCTACATCCTTCTGAATCTGATTAGTGTATTCATCTCTTGGTCTCCCTCTACGATTATACCCTCCACAGTGCCATCCAATACTAAATTGGTGATTCCTTGATGCCTCAGAACATGTCCAACCAACCGATCCCTTCTTCTAGTCAAGTTGTGCCACAAATTCCTCTTCTCCACAATTCTATTCAGTACCTCCTCATTAGTTACATGATCCACCCTTCTAATCTTCAGCATTATTCTGTAGCACCAGATTTTGTAAGCTTCTATTCTCTACTTGTCTAAGCTATTTATTGTCCATGTTTCACTTCCACTCTTGGCTACACTCCAGACAAATACTTTCAGTGAAGACTTCCTGACACTTAAACCTATACTCGATGTTAACAGATTTTCCTTTTTCAGAAACGCTTTCCTTGCCATAGCCAGTCTACATTTTATATCCTCTCTACTTCCTCAGTTATTTTGCTCACCAAATAGCAAAACTCATGTACTACATTGAATGTCTCATTTCCTAATCTAAGTCGACTACATTCCATTATCCTCGTTTTGCTTTTGTTGGTGTTCATCTTCTGTCCTTGTCTCAAGACACTGTCCATTTCGTTCAAGTGCTCTTCCACGTCATTTGCTCTCTCTGACAGAATTACAATGTCATTGGCGAACCTCAAAGTTTTTATTTCTTCTCCATGGATTTTAATTCCTACTCTGAATTTTTCTTTTGTTTCTTTTACTGCTTGCTCAATATATAGACTGAATAAGATCATGGATAGGCTACAATCCCGTCTCTCTCCCTTCCCAACAACTGCATCCCTTTCATTCCCTTCGACTCTTTAACTGGCGTCTGGTTTCTGTACAAATTGTAAATACCCTTTCGCTCCCTGTATTTGGCCCTTGTCACCTTCAGAATTTGAAAGAGAGTATTCCAGTCAACATCTTCAGATGCTTTCTCTAAGTCTACATATGCTAGAAACGTAGGTTTGCCTTTCCTTAATCTGTCTTCTAAGATAAGTCAGTATTGCTTCACATGTTCCAACATTTCTACAGAATCCAAACCGATCTTCCCTGAGGTCAGCTTCTAGTAGTTTTTCCATTCGTCTGTACAGAATTCATGACAGTGTTTTGCAGCTGTGACTTAAGAAAATGATAGTTCGGTAATTTTCACACCTGTCAGCACCTGCTTCCTTTGTGATTGATATAATTATATTCTTCTTGAAGTCTGAAGGGTATTTCGTCTGTCTCATATATCTTGCTCACCAGTTGGTAGAGTTTTGTCGTAGCTCACTCTCCCAAGGCTATCACTAGTTCTAATGGAATGTTGTGTACTCCTGGGGCCTTGTTTTGATTGACGTCTTTCAGTGCTCTGTCAAATTCTTCACAGAGTATCATATCTCCCATTTCATCTTCATGTATGTCCTCTTTTATCCACATAATAATGCCCTCAAGTACATCGCCCTTGCACAGGCCCTCTATATACTCCTTCCACCTTTCTGCCTTCCCTTCTTTGCTTAGAATTGGTTTTCCATCTGAGTTCTTGATACTCATACAAGCGGTTCTCTTTACTCCAAAGATCTCTCTGATTTTTCTGTAGGCAGTATATATCTTACCCCTAGTAATATATCTCTCCACATCCTTTCGTTTGTCCTCCAGCCATCCCTGCTTAGCCATTTTGCACTTTCTGTCCATCTCATTTTTGAGACATTTGTTTTCCTTTTCGCCTACTTCATTTACTGCAATTTTATATTGTCTCCTTTCATTAATTAAATTCAAAATCTTTTCTATTACCCAAGGATTTCTACTACCACCTCGTCATGCTACCTACATGATCCTCTACTGCCTTCACTATTTCATCTCTCAAAGCTACCCACTCTTCTTCTGCTGTCTTTCTGTCACCATTCTCTTCAATCGTTCCTTAATGCTCTCTCTGTAACTCTCTACAACATCTGGTTCTTTCAGTTTATCGAGGTCCCACCTCCTTAAATTAATGTCTTTTTGCAGTTTCTTCAGTTTTAATCTACAGTTCATAACCATTAAATTGTGGTCATATTCCACATCTGCCTCTGGAAATGTCATACAATGTAAAACCTGGGTCCTAAATCTCTGTCTTACCATTAAATAATCCATCTGAAACCTACCAGTATCTCCAGGCCTCTTCCACATATAGAAACTTCTTTCATGATTATGATATGATATAAAATCTGAGCTCAATATGGTAATCAATAAGCCAAAAATTGATTATTTTAGGACACTTCTCAGATACATTCACTGGACTGATGTATACAGTGCTCATGGCATGAATGAAAAATATAACACTTTTGCTAATATAGTGCTTACCATATTCAAACAATGTTTCCCCCCCCCCCCACCCACCCCCCAAAAAAATTACCAAGGTTAGTGCAAAGTCTACAAAGAAGCCATGAATTACTCAAGGAATAGGTGTATCTTGTAAAACAAAAAGAAAACTGTATCTGTCAATCCGGAACAGTTCCGATGTTGATGCTACAGCACATTAAAAGAAATACTGCAAAATATTAAAGACTGTAATATGGACATGAAAGCAAATATATTACCAGGAAAAGATAGTCATATCAGATAACAAAATAAAGACAATATGGGACATAGTGAAGGAGGAGACCAGTAGAACCAGACATGAAGAGGAACAAATAGCATTAACAGTGAATGATACATTGGTGACAGATGTATATAGTGTTGCAGAACTTATTAACAAACATTTTATAACAGTCACTGGAAACATGGGGTTGTCAGGTTCGGTAATGCTGCTATGGAATACCTCAGACCAGACATTTCAAGTAACTTCCATAATATGAATTTGACTCTCACTACCCTAGCAAAAAGAATGTCCACTATAACATCTTTAAAATCAAAAACATCTAGTGTGTATGACGAAATATCAACAAAGTTAATTAAATAATGTGATTCTGAGCTAAATAACTTATTAAGCTATTTGTGTAACCAGTCGTTTATCAGTGGAATATTTCCTGAATGGTTGAAATATGTTGAAGTTAAGCCACTGCTTAAGATGGGAGATAAAGAAATCGCATCAAATTTCCGTCCAATTTCACTGTTGCGAGCATTCTTAAAAATTTTAGAAAAGTTATGTACAATCAGCTTTATAACCATCTTATCTCAAAAAACATACTGTCAAAGTCGCAGTTTGGATTTCTAAAGGGTTCTGATATTGAGAAGGCTATCTACACTTACAGTGAAAATATGCTTAACTCATTAGACAAAAAATTACAGGCAACTGGTATATTTTGTGATCTGTCAAAGGCATTTGACTGTGTAAATCACAATATCATTTTGAATAAATTAGAATATTATAGTGTAACAGGAAATGCTGCAAAACGGTTCAAATCCTATATCTCTGGAAACAGAGGGTGTTATTAGGAAAGAGACATGTATCAAGCTATCAGGCATCATCCAACGGGGAACTAATTACAAGTGGGGTCCTACAAGGTTGCATTTTAGAGCCCTTACTTTTTCTCATGTATGTCAATGACATTTCATCAGTGAGTTGCCGTAGCGAAGGAGGCATTCAACAGAAAGACGAGACTCTTATGTGGCAAATTAGATAAAGGACTAAGGAAAAGGCCTGCCAAATGTTTTGTCTGGAGTGTGGCACTATATGGGGCAGAAACATGAACACTGAGACGAAAATATGAAAAAAAGTATATATATATATATATATATATATATATATATATATATATATATATATATGTGTGTGTGTGTGTGTGTGTGTGTGTGTGTGTGTGTGTGTGTGTGTGTGTGTACGTATGTATGTATGTATGTATGTATGTATATATGTGTGTGTGTTTTACCAAGCGAACTATACACACACATATATATATATATGTTTGCATGGTAATGTAGAAACAAGTTCAATAAAAACGAAGATATACATAATCATGCGACCAGAAACAGTGTAAATTCAAGAGTTGCTCAACACAAATGGCTGAACTTGAAAGGAATACTGCTTATACAGAGATAAAACTATACAACTGTTTGCCATTTCATATTTCAAGTATTATGAGTAGCTTGAAAAATAATTTTAAGTAAATAAAATTTTTGCTTATAAAAAGGCCTTTTTATCCATCAGGTGGATACATACTAATGCAAAGAAATTGGAAAAAGTCATCCAGCGTAATGGAATTAAAATTTGCCTACAAAGACAGGTAGTAAACTTAAGATGTGTTCTTATGTGTAGTACAACAGAAATAAAATGTGTATAGGTAGACTGTTCAATAAATACAGATTGTGTAATTACATGTGATAGCATAATATTGTATTTAAAATGGTACAGCCTGATAGTTAAGTATTTTCATGTGATCATTAGTGTGTTAAAGTGGCTATGCAAATATGTTATTAAATCTGATCCATATTTGTACATCCAAAACTATTAAATACTAATAAGAAGAAATCCTTGGACGAACTACTGCACACACACACTGGAAAAACGCGAAAAATGATGACCAATGGAACTGGCAAGTAGTATTGATCTACGTAGGTTAACCCTAGTTACATATACCAGTGCATGCTGTTTATTGCAGTAGTATAGAGAGCATAAATAGGAATCCTGCAACAAAGAATCGCATATCTACTGAAACAGCAAAAATACCATACAATAAACCATTGCACACCCCTGGTGCAAAAACACTGAACAGAATGAACATTGGAATCAACTACTGAAATTGATTTATACAGGCCAATTATAATTTATTGTATGTAGATGTAAGCCAGGTTTCCACACACATGAATTTCTTACACATGCATCTCCTCCCCTCCCCTCCCCAACACATGTTAAGTTAGCTATTCCACATGCAGAAGCTGGAAACGCAACTTACATAATTCTCAAGTTAGCAAGTGAATTTTTTCATACAGAAATTGATTAGTTCTTAGCTAAAGAGATTATATTGACATTGATGAGTAAAAAACGAAAACACAAATGTTGGGTGTGGCATATCGTAGGAGTCATTTAGGGACATTCAATACACTATAATCTGCTGATGATGACGTTCGTTTGAAAATCATTTTCCAGTTGGTAAAATCACTTTTGAAATCTTTTTGATCGACGTTTATGGCTCTGTACAAAAACATATATGTAATGAAATATCAGGCAACTTATATCGTTGCAATATACTATTGCATTCAGAAGACTACTATTTCTACACTTTTATGTCATCTACAATACACTGAACGGGCATTGGAGAGTAAGGTTTTGTCTCAACAGGTCGGCTTTGTTTTATTTTCAGAGTTAGTCAAAGATCTAATAGGCCACAGATGCTGTAAATGTACATTTGTTTTTCTGGTACAGTACCTAATATTGTCAGGTCATCTTCCATTAGGAACGTGGTTGCACTCAATGACTGTTTTATGACTTTCAAATGATAGACCACAGGAATCAGTCCTCCTTTTCTTGCAGGTTTTATTTGACAAATCCGAATCTAGATTTCGGCTAGTGCTTAGCCATAATCAGCGCACCATTTCATAGCATCAGTGCATGTTCTAGTACTGCTGGACGCCGCTCTAAAGCTTAGCAACTGCCCCACACCTCAGTAGCGATCTGTCATTGCCTATCGCTACCGTCCTGCTTCCATATGGGAACACCAATTCCGCGAGTTGCCGTGTCACCTCGCAAAACGCTTGCCATTGTCGCTGCCACACTATAATGGGAATCGGCGTTTATTGTATTTTTGTCAGGTATATGCACAGATGAATCGGTCAAACCATCTAAATACTCTTTTAGTGAGGCTGGCCTCTGGGTGAAAACAAATGTATTGACAAATTCTTTCCATCTCATGCTACAGAAATATGACGCATTGTTAGTTAAGATTATCCGAGGCTTTCCTGCTCTTGAGAAGTAATCTTCCATTATTCGCCTCATGATTAGGATTGAGGTTACTGATCTTACAGCATATAATTTGAGGTGTTTAGAAAAGACTTCATACAATGCTGTTACATATTTCACTTCCCCCTTTCCTTGCGGATATGGGCCAGATGCATCCACTGATTCAGGTGGTTTCATCAGAATGATAAGATATAATTTGCTTATTAGTGTGAGTGGCTTTTTGGCATATTACACATTTTCTGAACTCTTATTGTATCCCACGTCTTGGTGATTTTGTCTGTACAGTTGGATACACCACAATGCGTCACAAGTCATGAGTGCATTTAATAAAGCTATCAACATAGTTCTCTGGTAAGCACGTACACCAATTTTCTTGTTTGGGTGTGCATGTATGGAATAGCAGTTCTTGGTGTGACATGTAGACTTTGCCTACATTTGTGTACCTAGCTTCTTGTGATTTTTACTTTGCCTTTTTCCAGCACTGATCATCATCTTGCAGTTATTCTAGGCTGTGGCACATTTTTACATAGAACAGTCATAGGTTCCTTCATGCATTAGTAAGACTCTAATATCTGAGGTCTGTTCAGTAATTACAAAATTTAATTCAAACCATGTGGCAGTCTCGATAGTGCATTGGCTATTATGTTTTGCTCATCCCTAATGTACACTATTTCAAAACAAAATTCTTGTAAATGTAAGCACCACAGAGTTGTCCTTCTTTGTAGTAGTTTTCAGGTTAGGAGAAAAGAGAGGGTTTGGTGATTACAATGATCGTTTGTGTACCACGCCCACATGACAGCGAGTGCTTTGAGTTCGGTTACAGATTATGCCCACTTGCAATCTGTAATCATTCTATTTGTGAAACTAACGTTACTTGGCGTCTGATTACTATTTATCTCCTTAACTTGGAGAAAACATGCCCCCAGGCCTTGTGATGATGTTTCTGTACTTAGACAAATTCCTGGTTCATGTCAGGGTGGTTTAAAATATCGACATTGACAAGAGTCTCCTTTATATTTTCAAAATCTTTTTGGCATTGACTTATCTATAACTAAGTATTGTTTTTACTTAGTAAGTTCAACAGTGTGTCACTCTTTAACAGCTGGTTGGACAGGAATTTCTTAAAGAATGAGGCCCGGCCTAAATACGCTTGAGGAGTTTCTTATGTTGTGGAGGTGGAAAGTATCTAATGGCATACAGTTTCCCAGAATCAGGCAAGACCCCTTGAGGTGAAATAATGTGTCCTAAAAATTTAATCCTCTCTTTTCCAAATTTGCACTTTTTCAAGTTTGTAGTTACCCCATATTCAGAAAAACGGCAAAGCATCTTCGTTATTACATATATGTGCTCTTCCCATGTGGGAGTCGAATTCGAAAGATCACCTACATGTACTGTAACATGGTTAAGCAGCTCCAGTCCCAATACTTTATCCAAGGCTGCACTAAAAACACCCGCACTTACACTTAAGCCAAAATGTAACACACATAATTCATAACTCCTTCCTCCACATATAAATGCTGTATACTTTTTGCTCTCATGGTGCAAGGCTATTTGACAGTAGGATCCTTTTAGATCGCGCAAGGTAAGAAACCGAACTCTATGAAACTTCAGCAACTGCTGTTCTAAATTCTTGGGTCGTGTCCTCACTGGGACTATAATTTTGTTTATGCCCATTCTATCAAGTACTAACCACACTGCCATCTGGCTGTGCAATTGATAATACGAGAGTACAGTAGGATAAGTGGGAAGGTTCTATTACCTCACACCCCCCTCACCCCCCTCCCCACTCCAGTCGATCATGCGGTCTATTTACTTCTTTACCGCATCCTTTCGTACCCACAGTATGGAGTAAGATGAATAACAAAATGATTCAGGGGGTAGAAATCCACGTTGTACACGTAATCTGTTACTACTCTAGGTCTTTCCTCAAACAGATGAGCACATTGTTGGATGAGTACAGTTAACTCTACCCATTGGATCTCAGGTAAACAACTACATTCGTTGACCTTTTCCTGTACTGCTAATACATCTATGTTCTCTCTGTTAAAGTGTTTGTGGTTTTGCTCATCAAGTAATAGTATCTCAGGATTGTGATCTGGCTTAAAATAAAAATATTCCGCGCAGTAGAAACCAGACAAGAGCCGACTGCTTGAAGCTCGTTGGTTGATACAAAGCACGCGACAGAAAGTGCAAACTTGATAGTCTTGCTCGGAAATTGTTAGCTACAACAGGCAGAAGATGTGCTTTGTTGGTGCTGCAAGGTTTAACGATTTTGATCGAAAAAACTCACGCTGCAGTGTTTCTCTTCGGCACGCCATTGTAGAAGTGTGTACAGCATCAGTTTAGTGAACAATCAGTGCAATACGCAGGTACATATGTATATAAAACCCGAATTCGGAATTTTCCATTGTGTGAGATCGCGTGTACAAGATCGTGTGCCATATTAATGTTTTAGATTCGTATACTTTACTGTTCGTGTCGTTTCTGCATAATCTTTCATTGATTGTATAAATAGCCCTTTGTATTGTGATCTATTGAGAAATTTCGAACATTCGTGAATGCTGCGAGAAACTCATACTGTTATCGTCAATCGTAGACTTAAACTTGATTATGCTCTTTTAAAATGGTTGAGAACAGTAGACCTATCCTTTTACAAAATAATCGTTCTCTAGTTTCATTGCACAAGTACTCGAGAAATAAGGTATTTTGAGAATTTTCGGACGTTAACAAAAATATATATTTTTGTAAGTTACTGGTACAAGTGTTCTGGATACATAATTAATTCGTGGCAAATCAGCATTTGTGGTTCACACAATACATCACCCCTGAAGTTCATCGTATATTAACGCAACTACACTTACCTTTCTGAGAACTTTCGGCAGCTCCACTGTCCTTTGCATAATCTATGAGCAATTTTCACTAACGGCGTTTGTGATTTAGTTACTTTAGCAAAGTTTCTAACGTATTGTCTTACATATAGTTTTCCCTTAAAAAGGAGTAGCCCTTCATATTACAATGAAATGAACACCCTTAGCTGCTTATAGGCGTTTCATACATCACCGGGGCAGACGAAAATATGTGCCTCGACCAGTACTCGAACCCTGGATCTCCTGCTTACATGGCTCTGAGCACTATGGGACTCAACTTCTGAGGTCATTAGTCCCCTAGAACTTAGAACTAGTTAAACCTAACTAATCTAAAGACATCACACACATCCATGCCCGAGGCAGGATTCGAACCTGCGACCGTAGCGGTCTCGCGGTTCCAAATGCAGCGCCTAGAACCGCACGGCCACTTAGGCCGGCTTCCTGCTTACATGGCAGAAGCTCTATCCATCTAAGTCACCAAAAACACAGAGGATAGCGCGACTGCAGGGATTTATCTCTGGCACGCCTCCCGCGAAACCCACATACTCAACGTATTGTCCTGCACTACATTCGTAGTGCACACGCCCATTATACTCATTCCTCGCGGCGCGTTGCTGATTCCCATAAGAGTTCGGGCACTCTTTGTGCATTTGCACAGAAGAAGAAGATGGTCAAGTTCCCGGTGAACCTTGACTATATATATACTAATATGGTATCTGTTGTTTCGGACATGTCCGAAAGAACGGATTGCATCTTAGTATAGCCCTTCATATTATTTGCACTTATCGTAAATTAGATTGTTTTTGAGTTTGCTATTATTAACATCAAAACTTTTTAGGAAACTAGCAAATTTTACCACCGTTTTTTGTGTTGCCTTAACAGTAATCTCGTTTTTTTATTTGTTTCAAATCTCATATAAGGAATTAGCAACATTATATCTCAACAAATTAAATGATATTTAGTGGGCTTAATTTAAATTTATTTTCTCACTGCCTTGTAGTACATTACACCAGCCAAAACGCAGCCCCACTGTGAATGCTGTTCTCAGACATAGGATGAATTGGTTAACGTTCGTTAGCAGCTGAAAATCGCTTGTTGTTCTTGTTGTTGTGGACTTCAGTCCTGAGACTGGTTTGATGGAGCTCTCCATGCTACACCACGATTTTTACCCTCCACGCTGCCCTCCAATGCTAAATTTGTGATCCCTTGATGCCTCAGAACATGTCCCACCAACCGGTCCCTTCTTCTTGTCAAGTTGTGCCACATTCCTCTTCTCCCCAATTCTATTCAATACCTCCTCATTAGTTACGTGATTTACACATCTAACCTTCAGCATTCTTCTGTAGCACCACATTTCGAAAGCTTCTATTCTCTTCTTGTCCAAACGATTTATCGTCCATGTTTCACTTCCATACGTGGCTACACTCCATGCAAATACTTTTAGAAACGACTTCCTGACACTTAAATCAATACTCGATGTTAACAAATTTCTCTTCTGCAGAAACGCTTTCCTGGCCATTGCCAGTCTACATTTTATATCCTCTCTACTTCGACCATCATCAGTTATTTTGCTCCCCAAATAGCAAAACTCCTTTACTACTTTAAGCGTCTCATTTCCTAATCTAATTCCCTCAGAATCACCTGATTTAATTCGACTACATTCCATTATCCTCGTTTTGTTTTGGTTGATGTTCATCTTATATCCTCCTTTCAAGACACTGTCCATTTTGTTCATCTGCTCTTCCAAGTCCTTTACTGTCTCTGACAGAAGTACAATGTCATCGGCAAACGCCTTGACTACTTGACTACTGTCAAAAGATCGCCAGCTACTGCAAATTGGTGTCTCGAAATAGTTCCCATGAGTCGTGTACCTCTGATACACATACTGGAGGTACCTCAAGTACTATCCTGCCCTGTGGGTCCTGTTTAATCTACAGAAAGTACAGGATCTGTCATTACCCTCCACTTGGCTGGGATTGGCGTGTCGGTGGTAGATCCAGGTGTCCTGTACAGGGTCGAGGGGGACAAGGGAGAACTGGGTGTCATACCGGTCCCTCTCACCAAAATGTCTGAGGTGCTGTCTTTCATTGAAACTGAGTCAGTAAGACTCACTTACTTTGCCTTTTTTTTACACCATTTTTGTTCTGTGTCAGGAGGAGACAAACGCAGAAGGATTAATTATTGTCGGCAGTTCAAACATATGGCAAATGATAGTACGCTTTAGGGAAATGGCAGCAAGGGGCAGGCAGGAAAGGGCACTGGGTGCACTCATTATGTATACCTGGATGCCAAATTCAACATTTTGAAGAGGCTATTCCAACAGCCATTGAGCGAACACTGTGCAACCACGTACTGATTGTGGCACATATTTTAACGAATGATGCTTGTCATGTGGACTCTAAGATCATTCTTGGGTCATTCCAGCGACTGTCAGAGAAGGTTAAGAAGACCAGCTTTGTGGATGGAGTTTCAACGAAGCTTACATTTGCAGCATTGACTCCAGAACTGACTGTGGCTCTTCCGTTCCGAGTGGAATGGAAGGAGTGAACCAGAGACTTCGAAGGTTCTGAGATAAACAAGGTTCCGACTTGCTGGATTTGCACTATTCGGTCGAGAACTGCAGTGCACTACACATAGAGGTTGCTACTCAGGTAGCTGACTGTGCGTGGGGTGCATACAAGGGCTTTCTAGATTAGGTGACCCTCCATTCAATCCATATAACGATAGCTGTAGGTAACCCAGAAGTGTCAGAGTAAGATCGAAAGAAGAGCTTCCCACAGGGGAGATTATTAACATACTAATGGTAAACTGCCAAAGAATTCGAAATACAATGCCAGAGTTAGAAGCACGCATGAAAAGCAATGAAGTTCACTTAATACTAGTTACAGAAATCTGGTTGAAACCTTAAATTGATAGCTGTGTGATGTTGAGGAAAATTTAAGTTTATATCGAAAGGATAGGCTGATGGGAAAGGATGATGGTGCATCTGCTGGGGAAGAGAAGAAACTCAAATCCACCAATATAGAAATTCAAGCTGCATGTCAGATACTTCAGACAAGATTCATTATCAGGGGTAAGCAGAAAATGATTCTTAAATCCTTCTATCGGCCATCAGACTCATTTCCTGATTTAACAGAAAACTTTAGAGAAACCTCAGTCCCCCAATCATTCTGTAATCATCAAGGGAGACTCTAATTGTCCAACAGCTAATTGGGAGAATTACAGTTTTATTAGTGATCCTGTGAAACTACTAAAAGCCTTGTGTGAAAACTACCTAGAACAGATAGTTATGAACACCGGTCATGGTGGAAATACATTGGATCTAATGGCAACAAATAGACCTCAATATTTGTCAGAGGATGTCAATATCGAAACTGGTATCAATGACTATGAAGCGGTTTTGACAACAATGATTACCAAAGTACAAAGGACACCTAAAACAGGAAAAGAGAGATAAATGCTCGGTAAACTACATAAAAAATCAGTAGTGTCATATCTCAATGAGAAACCTGAAACTTTCAGCATGTAGAGGAACTATGGCTCAAGTTTAAAAGTACAGTTGACCATGCACTTGATAGATATGCACCCAGTCGATGTGGCGTTCGCTGTGTTATTCAGTAGTTTGGTAATTAACTAATTTGTAAATGGAAATGATAATCTTATTTTATTACTGTACTTTGAGCAATTACTAAATAATTTTTCTCACGGCTAAAGATTTGATCAAGTTGCTAAAGAACTCCAAGTTAACATCGTGTTAAAGTGTTGTCTGTAAGTTGTGTAAGTGTCACTAAATCACAGTTCATACAACAGATTCTATACAACTATGGATTACGATGGAAACAATTATCTTCAGCAAAATGATCATTAAAACCACAGAATATCAGCCCCACACAACACTCACGTATGTTACCTGAAACAATATTCTTTGCAACTCGTAATTAATTTTGGCTTCATACATCAGCTAGAAAAGTTTGTTATAACGATCGTGCTATGAGCACTGTTTTTAAAGAACCAATGTGATTCGAATTATTTTCATTAAAATGAGTTTGGGACCACTGGTGCACATTTATTTTTACACATTTGTATTACGTTCAGCATTTATGTCTGCAGTGTTGTGTAATTTGGATTTGCCGCTGTGATAATTGTTAAGATGGCGGCAGACAGTTGATAGAGACTTTCTATTGTTAGAGCAAATAAGTAAATATTTAAACTGTTTATTAAACGCTATAAAGTATACTTTCATATTGTGCAGTATTTAGACCTCATCAAGCAAACATTTGATTTGTTCTAAGGAAAACACAGACAAAAACGCGATTCAAATCGCTATCATCAATGGCTGAACTCGTTGCAGCGGAAAGAAATAATTAACACAGATAATGCTTACTGAGAGAGGAATTAAAGTTACAAATAATTATTGACTCATATTTTATAATAATAATGTACTCTATTTTCAAGTAATAATTAACAAATAATTACCATTTCTTAACAGATCTCAGTTTGATATGCGTTTTCACTGTTTTTCATACATCGAATACATAATGTTTATAACTGTTAGGGACATAATTTCCTCTCGTCGCACTGTAGCCAAAAATTTATCACGTGGATGTTACATCGAACAGTTCATAATGGGAAGGAACCTCCACAGTACACAGTCACTGTAAAGAAATATCTAAAGAAAGAGCGATTACTACATAATAGGTATAAAATGAAGTGTAGGGCTATAGATAGAAAGATGCTGCATGAACGCATTTGACTGTCAAGAGATCAATGTGTGATGCCTTCAGTGACTACCATAGCAGAATACTGTCAAGTGATCTTCCACAGAACCTAAACCAATTCTGGTTGTATGTAAAGGGTGTTAGTGTCACCAAAGTTAGTGTCCAGTCCCTAGCGAATGAGATAGGAACTGAAACTGAGGGTAACAAAGCAAAAGTTGAAATGCTTAACTATGAGTGTCAGCGGCGTTGAGAAACAGCTGAAATCATTAAAATTGAACAAAACTCCAGGGCCCAATGGTATCCCTGTCAGATTCTATACTGAATCTGTGCCCGAGTTAGCCCATCTTTTAACTATAATCTGTACCTCTTGGAAAATGGGACAGGTCACACCTGTCTACAAGAATGGTAGCAGAAGTGATCCACAAAACCACCGTCCAATATCCTTGGTATTTCTTGCAGAATCTTAGAACATATTGAGCTCAAACATAATGAGGTATCTTGAACAGAATTACCTCCTCAATGCCAACAGCATGGGCTTTGTAAACATTGATCATTTAAAACCCAATTCGGACTTTTCTCATATGACATACTGAAAGCTTTGTATCAACGTAATCAGATAGAGACAGTATTTCTTGATTTCCGAAAAGCATTTGACACGTACGCTTATTATCAAAAGTACTACCATATGGGGGTTGTTGTTGTTGTTGTTGTCTTCAGTCCTGAGACTGGTTTGATGCAGCTCTCCATGCTACTCTATCCTGTGCAAGCTGCTTCATCTACCAGTACCTACTGCAACCTACATCCTTCTGAATCTGCTTAGTGTACTCATCTCTCGGTCTCCCTCTACGATTTTTACGCTCCACGCTGCCCTCCAACGCTAAATTTGTGATCCCTTGATGCCTCAAAACATGTCCTACCAACCGATCCCTTCTTCTAGTCAAGTTGTGCCACAAACTTCTCTTCTCTCCAATCCTATTCAATACCTCCTCATTAGTTACGTGATCTATGCACCTTATCTTCAGCATTCTTCTGTAGCATCACATTTCAAAAGCTTCTATTCCCTTCTTGTCCAAACTAGTTATCGTCCATGTTTCACTTCCATACATGGCTACACTCCAAACAAATACTTTCAGAAACGACTTCCTGATACATAAATCTATATTCGATGTTAACAAATTTCTCTTCTTCAGAAACGCTTTCCTGGCCGTTGCCAGTCTACATTTTATATCCTCTCTACTTCGACCATCATCAGTTACAGGTCACACCTGTCTACAAGAATGGTAGCAGAAGTGATCCACAAAACCACCGTCCAATATCCTTGGTATTTCTTGCAGAATCTTAGAACATATTGAGCTCAAACATAATGAGGTATCTTGAACAGAATTACCTCCTCAATGCCAACAGCATGGGCTTTGTAAACATTGATCATTTAAAACCCAATTCGGACTTTTCTCATATGACATACTGAAAGCTTTGTATCAACGCAATCAGATAGAGACAGTATTTCTTGATTTCCGAAAAGCATTTGACACGTATGCTTATTATCAAAAGTACTACCATATGGGGGTTGTTGTTGTTGTTGTTGTCTTCAGTCCTGAGACTGGTTTGATGCAGCTCTCCATGCTACTCTATCCTGTGCAAGCTGCTTCATCTTCCAGTACCTACTGCAACCTACATCCTTCTGAATCTGCTTAGTGTATTCCCTCTACGATTTTTACCCTCCACGCTGCCCGCCAATGCTAAATTTGTGATCCCTTGATGCCTCGAAACATGTCCTACCAACCGATCCCTTCTTCTAGTCAAGTTGTGCCACAAACTTCTCTTCTCTCCAATCCTATTCAATACCTCCTCATTAGTTACGTGATCTATCCACCTTATCTTCAGCATTCTTCTGTAGCATCACATTTCAAAAGCTTCTATTCTCTTCTTGTCCAAACTAGTTATCGTCCATGTTTCACTTCCATACATGGCTACACTCCAAACAAATACTTTCAGAAACGACTTCCTGATACATAAATCTATATTCGATGTTAACAAATTTCTCTTCTTCAGAAACGCTTTCCTGGCCGTTGCCAGTCTACATTTTATATCCTCTCTACTTCGACCATCATCAGTTATTTTACTTCCTAAATAGCAAAACTCCTTTACTACTTTAAGTGTCTCATTTCCTAATCTAATTCTCTCAGCATCACCTGATTTAATTTGAATACATTCCATTATCCTCGTTTTGCTTTTGTTGATGTTCATCTTATATCCTCCTTTCAAGACACTATCCATTCCGTTCAACTGCTCTTCCAAGTCCTTTGCCGTCTCTGAAAGAATTACGATGTCATCGGTGAACCTCAAAGTTTTTACTTCTTCTCCATGAATTTTAATACCTACTCCAAATTTTTCTTTTGTTTCCTTTTCTGCTTGCTCAATATACAGATTGAATAACATCGGGGAGAGGCCACAACCCTTTCTCCATCCTTTCCCAACCACTGCTTCCCTTTCATGCCCCTCGACTCTTATTACTGCCATCTGGTTTCTGTACAAATTGTAAATAGCCTGTCGCTCCCTGTATTTTACCCCTGCCACCTTTAGAATTTGAAAAAGAGTATTCCAGTCAACGTTGTCAAAAGCTTTCTCTAAGTCTACAAATGCTAGAAACGTAGGTTTGCCTTTTCTTAATCTTTCTTCTAAGATAAGCCGTAAGGTCAGTATTGCCTCACGTGTTCCAACATTTCGACGGAATCCAAACTGACCCTCCCTGAGGTCCGCATCTACCAGTTTTTCCATTCGTCTGTAAAGAATTCGCGTTAGTATTTTGCAGCTGTGACTTATTAAACTGATAGTTCGGTAATTTTCACATCTGTCAGCACCTGCTTTCTTTGGGATTGGAATTATTATATTCTTCTTGAAGTCTGAGGGTATTTCGCCTGTCTCATACATCTTGCTCACCAGCTGGTAGAGTTTTGTCATGACTGGCTCTCCCAAGGCCGTCAGTAGTTCTAATGGAATGTTGTCTACTCCGGGCGCCTTGTTTCGACTCAGGTCTTTCAGTGCTCTGTCAAACTCATCACGCAATATCGTATCTCCCATTTCGTCTTCATCTACATCCTCTTCCATTTCCATAATATTGTCCTCAAGTACATCACCCTTGTATAAACCTTCTATATACTCCTTCCACCTTTCCGCCTTCCCTTCTTTGCTTAGAACTGGCTTGTCATCTGAGCTCTTGATATTCATACACGTGGTTCTCTTCTCTCCAAAGGTCTCTTTAATTTTCCTGTAGGCAGTATCTATCTTACCCCTAGTGAGATAAGCTTCTACATCCTTACATTTGTTTTCTAGCCATCCCTGTTTAGCCATTTTTCACTTCCTGTCGATCTCATTTTTGAGACGTTTGTATTCCTTTTTGCCTGCTTCATTTACTGCATTTTTAAATTTTCTCCTTTCATCAATTAAATTCAATATTTCTTCTGTTACCCAAGGATTTCTAGCAGCCCTCATCTTTTTACCTACTTTATCCTCTGCTGCCTTCACTACTTCATCCCTCAGAGCTACCCATTCTTCTTCTACTGTATTTCTTTCCCCTTTTCCTGTCAATTGTTCCCTTATGCTCTCCCTGAAACTCTGTACAACCTCTGGTTCTTTCAGTTTATCCAGGTCCCATCTCCTTAATTTCCCACATTTTTGCAGTTTCTTCAGTTTTAATCTACAGGTCATAACCAATAGGTTGTGGTCCGAGTCCACATCTGCCCCTGGAAATGTCTTACAACTTAAAACCTGGTTCCTAAATCTCTGTCTTACCATTATATAACCTATTTGATACCTTTTAGTATCTCCAGGGTTCTTCCACGTATACAACCTTCTTTCATGATTAAGTTGTGCTCTGTGCAAAATTCTACTTGGCGGCTTCCTCTTTCATTTCATGGGGGTGTCAATTGAAATCTGTGTCTGGACGAGGACTTTTTTGTAGGGAGAACACAGCATGTTATTGTGGGTGGAGAGTAATCGTCAGAAGTTGAAGTAACTTCAGGTGTGCCCTGGGGAAGCGTGTTGGGACCCTTGCTGTTCATGTCGCATGTTAATGACCATGTGGACAATGTTAATAGTAAAATCAGGCTTTTTGCAGATGATGCAGCTATCTATAGTGAAGGACAATCTGAAAGAAGCCGCATAAATGTTCTGTCAGATCTTGATAAGATTTCAGAGTGGTGCAGAGATTGGCAACTTGCTCTAAATGTTTAGAAATGTAAAATTTTGCGCTTCACAAAACAAAAATCATAATATCCTATGACTATAATACCAATGAGTTATTGTTGGAACCAGCAAAATCGTACAAATACTGGATGTAACACGTTTTAAGGACATGAAATGGAGCGATCACATAGATTCAGTCATGTGTAAAGCAGATGGTAGACTTCTGTTTATTGGTAGAGTACTGGGGAAGTAAAATCAGTCTATAAAGGAGACTGCTTACAAATCACTCATGTGACCACTTCTAGAATGTGGGTTACAGCTGCGGTGGACGCAATGTCGTCTAAATGTGACGTAAGATTGATTGAAATGGGTTTTAAAACTTTTTAGACCCTCTCATAGATACGATGTACAGTAGGCACATTAACCTGATTGTTGATGACTGCACAGTTCGGCAACGCGGATTTGTTTGCCCGCTCTCTGCCGTCAACCATGCGTAGACCAAATACCCTCCGACTCCGTGTCCGGAGGTCCCTTCTACGTGAAGAAGTCTGTAGCATTTATCCATCAGCTGTGCAAATCACTATAGGACTGTTTAATCGTTCTATAAAAAGCTATACCCGCATCTCGTGTCGTGCGTTAGCGTTCTCGCTTCCCACGCACGGGTTCCCGGGTTCGATTCGCGGCGGGGTCAGGGATTTTCTCTGCCTCGTGATGGCTGGGTGTTGTGTGATGTCCTTAGGTTAGTTAGGTTTAAGTAGTTCTAAGTTCTAGGGGACTGATGACCATAGATGTTAAGTCCCATAGTGCTCAGAGCCATTTGAACCATTTAAAAAGCTATGAATTTCGAATCTATTTCCGGCTCCTTGTCTGCTACATCTAGCCTGCAGTTGCTTTCTTTGGATGCACGGATGAATCTAGAATTTTCTTAGCATTTTCAATCGAGTGTGGTCATCCTAATTTCTCTAAGCTTGAACCTGTAATCGACAATCGATATTCGGGATGCAATACAGTGAATTACAGTTCTCCATCTGCTCCACGCTTGCACCCGGTAACTATCTCAACTCATCTCGGTGTTGCGCTGTCTGCGGAAATGCGTTGCCAGCCAGTTGGTTACCAGTTGCTGAGTAAGATCGCGTGCCCGTTGCGTTTCTTTCAGTCGCTCCAAATGTCGACGGCCTGAGACAACGTTTGAAGTCAGTAATTGATTGTGTAGAGTACTTGTTTCCATGGTAACAGTAACAGGTGTTACGTTGCGATCGTTAGGAAACTGAACGGGTTGTAAAATGTATATCTGCCTCGGTCCCACTGGTGCTGGAAAAACGTTATTACTTAAGCGGTTGCAAAACAAAGAAGAAATTAATGTGACTTCGAGTACAGTCCCTACAGTGGGACTAAACATCGTCTCAATCAAATTATCGAGCCAAAAAGAAATAACAATAAGAGAAATCGGGGGAATAATGGCACCAATGTGGAGGAATTATTACCAGGGAGTGAAGAAAATTATTTATGTAGTTGATGCGAGTAATTTATGTCAAATTTCAGCAGCTGGTGTGTTGTTGTACTCTATTCTTGCAGAACCATGTCTGAAACATACGAAGGTAATTGCAATGGAGAGTTTAAACAATTCACAAGAGATAAAAACCCATGTTTCTAAATTCGGTCCGTTTTCTTTTGTAGGTGTTACTTGTTCTATCGAAAATGGATGCTTCATACAGACAGATGAGGAACGAGGCGTTACTTATTTTGCAATTAAATCGGCTGAAAAAAGAAATAACACAAGACATAACAGTTGTTGAAACGAGTTCAATAACAGGTGAAGGAATCGACAGAGTGATGTCTTGGTTACAAGGTGCCCGGCAACAGATGAAATAAAATGTTAGCAGAAATACTTTCCTCGCTCGGATTTGCATAGCATTCCACAATAATGAGCACCATGGATGGCATAAATCGCGAACCTTTACGTCTTAATTGTTATCAGAGCAGACAACGGGACAATAATTGAAAACAAGTGAAAGTGGTCATAAAATCCATTTCAGTGTTAACACTCACCCACGAACTGAGTACTACGTAATCATGATTACGTGAGAATTAAGTATCATCTAGTTTTGAGTCAGTAAATAACATATAGTCCGTCATTGTGCAATTCATTTACGTAATAAATAACTTAAAACATAGCAATAATGTATTTTGCACATTATTTATCAATGTAATTTTTATAAATGTGTAAAAAAACATGTTCCGGTCTACGTAATGAAATTTGTACCAGCCCAAAAATACTGAATGTTTCTCCTAAACACATCTGAACTTGTACACCATTTGTGGAGCTTTTCGATGTGTAGAACTGACAGAAATCAGTGGGTGCAGTGTAAGGACGTAATGAGAATGTGCCCACACTGGACTCGCATTCGGGAGGACGACGGTTCAATCCCGCGTCCGGCCATCGTGATTTAGGTTTTCTGCGATTTCCCTAAATCGCTCCAGGCAAATGCCGGGATGGTTCCTCTGAAAGAGCACGGCCGAATTCCTTCCCTAATCCGATCAGACCGATGACCTCGCTGTCTGGTCTCTTCACACACACACACATAATGTGTCTGTGGTTTCCTACTGATGGTATTGTAGTGAGTGAGACATGATGGCAATGGTATTGCCAGTTCTAACCCAGTTTATAATAATGAAGATAATTTTTGATCTGCCTTCCACGTTAAATTCAGTGCCATATGACATCAGATGATGTTTAATTTAACCGAGTGACTAGAGTGGAAATCAGCAGGATTCCACAAATTTCAAATGTGTTTTCCTCACACACATATCCGCTCTTTATCTTATCAGCACACAGTACATGTATTTGTATTAAATATCACAGCTTGGTAGAACAACAAAATGTAAATGAATCTTTACGATAAAATGCAATTAAAAACTTAAAAATTCACACTGGCAGACATATAATTATTTACAATGTGCAATGAGTATTTTTACATTTTATGTAATGCCCTTCTGTAGATACACACTTGCAAACAAGTTACCTCATAATACCAAAACTAAAGTTACACTATTCACAAATTTCTTCCACTTATACGTCACATACATTCATTTTCCAGACTCTAAACCATCAGTCTTTTGAACAGCGTGAAGATGTTCTCGATCCTTACCTGTTTTGTGATAATCTTTCCATCTCTATGTAACCAACATCCTCAATAATGTATGTATCATATTCCAGACTTTGTCACAACTGTTTTCCCTCGTACTGTTCCCTCAAACATTGTATCAGCTATTCCTTGGTGCCATTGCAGACATTCCACTAATCAGTCCCTTCATCTGGTAAGGATCTTCCATAGACTTCTTTCTGCACCTGTTCGTCTTAGTAATTAGTGATTTCATACTTTATTTTTCCATTCAGCTTTTAACATTCTTCAAGAGCACTAAATTTCAAATATGTCCAGTTTTTGAAAAGACTCTGCACATGCTCCGATATAATTCTGATATCTTCCTTGCAGCAACCATCCTGTGTGAGCTCATTTCCTGTACACAGGAACTCTGTCATTTCTCTCATTGTCGTCATTCCTAATTTAGAAGTTATGCAAATCATTATGCTCCTTTTTATTACACTTTGCCACTTTCACCATTGCTTTGTTTCTCTCTAAGCCATAAGTTGTGCCATATAATCTTTGATCTTAGTGCTGATATCTCAAAATTTTCTCTCACTTGCTTCATGGATTCTTGAATGAAATAGTTGAACAACAGAGCTACAGTAATAAGCTGTAGTCATGCCTTACGCCATTCTGAATATGAAATTGTTTTTCTTGACCATTTTAATGGTTATGTAGCTTACTTGTCTGTGCCATGTATTTTAGCCCCAACCTACAGAGTATTGTGAACATCTTATTCCACTTTACATTGTTGAAGGCTTTCTCGAGGCCTACACATGCTAGAAAAGTGTCCTGATTTTTCCTCAGTCTGCCTTCAATTATTGAGGTCAACTTCAGAATTACGTCTCTGGTCTAGTTTTCCTTCCTGAAATAGAACTGATCGTTGTCCAATGCATCTGCAATGTTTCTTTCTATTCTTGTGTGTATTAAACTCTGCCATACACCTCACAGTGCTGTGCAGAGTGTAGATTTTGGTAAGCAATTTGCCAGTGTCACTTGTCAGACTAACTACCCATAGTTTTCACATTTATCTGCTTGAGCCTTCTTTGGTAGGCTAATTTGATGATAAAGCTTTTCTGTAAGACTGATGACAGGCCACTGGTTTCCAACAATTTTTACATCAAGTCAAATAACCTTCTAGTTCCTACATTTCCAACATATTTCAGTGACACAAAGTCTACCATCAAGTCTTGTTGAGTTGCTTAGGCCAAGATCTTTCAGTCTTCTGTTGAGCTCTAACTGTATCACTGGATCTCATATTTCTTCCATGTCAACTTCCTGCTCCTATTCTGTCACACTTCAGTGCAAATTCTCTCCTTTGTACAGACCCTCAGTGTACTCTTTCCATCCATTTGCCTGTTTTTCTGCTTTTAATAGAAATTTTCAACCTGTAATTCATAGGTTAAAGGCACACTTCACTCCTCTGAAATTATTTTTCATCTTAATGAGTATTGTATCAACTTTTTTGTATACTTGTGTCTATCTTAATGTCTTTACATGTAAACCTAATCTTGCAACAGTCTTAGTTGCTTTTTAATTGATTTCTAGTTACTGGTTTTGAATAAACTAGCTTCAAACCAGAATGTGATGAGATGGCTGCACTGATGTAGTAGTACTCTATATTGGACACCAGACAACTGTTCATAATGAACACTTGTGTTTTTTTGCACAGCTGGCTAGTGCCCAATATGGCAAAATACTACACCAATACTGCTCATACTGTCAACTCATCACATTTTGGTTTTAAACTAGTGACCAGAAATATATAAAAGTGACTCGGTCTGTTTCGAGATTAGTTTTTTATGATCAGTTGCCAGAGTTCCGTACATGCTGCGGCTAAATTATTGATATTTACATGTATCTCTCCTTCTTTCCAGTTTACATTGTTGAGCTTATTATTAATTTCATTCCTAAGCAATGTAAACTACTTTCCTACTTCAGCCTTGATATCCTTACACCTTCCTCTTCTATCCATACGCTTGACTATTTACTGAGTTACTGGTAGCTTCTTTGCCTCTGCTTTCGCTATACCTGTGGCTTCCTGGCCTGCCTTGATTATTTCCTTTTTTATTATTTACTCTTCTTCTACTGAACTTCTCTTGGCATTTTCGCCTCGGCCATTAATCACTGTCACAGACAATTTCTACTTTGGGGATGTTTAATGATGAAATTGCCTACATTTTGATATTCATCTGTTATTAAACATGTATGTTTGTAATGAACTCTGTTATCCTGGAGACATACATGAACCAGAAGGGCTCATTTGTCCAACATTTTATTATACTGTATCACATGCACATTTGTCTGACATAGATTGAGGGGGGGTGGGGGTGTTATATGAATCAGAACAGATGGGAACCAAGTCAGGGTTTGATAGTACCAGCAGTAGTTTTAGTAGTTTGCATTAATTCAATGAGTTGCTTGGGGGTTACGTGAATACTGGTGAGCACATAATAGAGTAATCCTCAGCAACAGAATGTACATGGTGAAAAGCAGATGAGCGCGAGTGTGTGTGTGTGTGTGTGTGTGTGTGTGTGTGTGTGTGTGTGTGTGGAGGGGGGGGGGGCTTTAGGCACCTGCTTTGAAGTAGATGTATGCCCTGTGTGTGTGTGTGTGTGTGTGTGTGTGTGTGTGTGTGTGGAGGGGGGGGGGGGTTTAGGCACCTGCTTTGAAGTAGATGTATGCCCTCCGTTTGCTAGTCTGTTGTTATAAATGAAAAGCTACTAACTATGTTTTGGATGTACTATGAGAGAGCTTACTCTAATGGAAGCACATGACAATAAAAATAAAGTTTTGTGTTTTAGATGAAAAAGGTATCCATTCCAAATACAGAATTACATAAAGTATTTGTGACGTTGGCCATTCCTCTCCCATTCATTAGCTGATGATACCTAAATATCTAATATGCCTACAGCAAAACAAATGTTTTTATTCGACATTTGTATTGCCATGTGAATGAAAGAAGCAACATTTATAACACCATATGAATAAAAGAATAGTTGATTCCTGATTGAATTATTCAAATCATCCTTCTAATTGCAAAACGTAATGCTAATCCACATGACAAAATCCATTGATGCCAACTGCAGTATACTGTTGCATTCATAAAACATTTGAACACAGGAATTTAGTTCATTAATGGTAAAGAAACACCTGACATCCACTACAATTTATCAAATAAAATGCAAATGATTAATAACAAATACCAAGTTCTGTCACTACTATTGCATATATTTCTGGGGCTTTTAATGATGTATTACTTTCAGTCCTACTCCAAAAATTATTAAATATGGCCTTCCCTGCAATTTAGGTTGTAGGAGTCAAACAGTTTGTGTGTGAACTTAAAAATTAGCATATCACAAAAATGTAGTCCAAGATTTGCATGAAGATGCTCACCTCTTCTGCAGTGTGGAGATGATGGAGGGCAGGTTGTGGATGCAGTTGTGCTGGCCAGGGGTGGCCAGGAAAACTTCACTGCAAGATACAGCCTATTTTATTTTGTTGTGAGTTACACTCTGAAGTGCTGCGATACACTTGGATATGACCTCTGCAGGTGTGTGGTCCAGATTATGATTACAATAATAAGGGTGATGATAATCATGGTTATGGGTTTAAACAGACTAAACAAGTTGGTTAGCAGTTCCTGTTTCCACAGGAAGTTATTTTTAAAGCCCAGGTAACTAGAAAAAGTCGAAGGTTAGTGAGAGTTATAAAAGAAGAAAAATAATGGATGCTGGTGAAGAAGCAATACAAGCACTGCACCTTATTGGTCAAAAAGCTGTAATGTTCCCACCTCACACTCATGCTATAGTGGAGGATGCAGTAAAAAAAAAAAGTGATCACAATCATTTTTCTAAAATGTGGTGGGAAGATGAATACCAGTAGGAGCTAAATGGGTTACCAAGCTTAAATAGTTTTAAAAAATCAATAATGTTTGTAGTAGTATATGAAGGAGAGTGGGTGGATTGCAGCTGGAAACTCTTTGGGGCTCATCACGTCATAACTGGAGGCCCTCCATCCAAGCTGTGAAGCTGAGGTGCATTAAATTTTGTGTAATATCCACCTTCCCTTATGAACTGTATGACTTTTTTACTGACTATTCATCATCCGCAGGTATCAGGGGTAGAGAAGTGGTCAGATTTATGGTTCATCATAGATTAGCCACAAGACTAGACCTGGTGAGAGTATGAGTTACCATTAAAACACCATCATAACTGCAGTTGTGTGCACACTCTTGCTGTAAGAGGAACTCATAGGTCTATATCATGTGGCCAATATGTGATAACCACAGTATGATTGCTTTCTTCCTAGAAGTTGGGAGAAAAGTATTCCATTTCTTAGTGGTACTCTTGATCACTCTGTTTTGTTGTTGGGCATCCCATGGTTTCAAATTTTTGTGCCTCAGTTATAATTGTAGATCCACACCCAGTACTCCAATATCAAGTTTCTTTTGTGTATTTGCCTGTTCAGCCAACTTGTCAATGAGTTCCTTTCACAGTATCCTCATGTGACTCAGTGTTTAGTATGGTGTAACATGTTGATTCTACTGAATAACATGTTCCACTTTCTAACCACTCAGGCTGACGAAAGATGTTCTTGAAAATGAAAATGTTTTTTAAGTTTTTAAATGTAGAACATCCCACTGTGCATGGTCTGGTTTGCCATATGTGCAGATGGGTTTAAGGTAAAGGCATAACATGTATTCATGGCTCAGAAGTGGGTGGAGATTTACAGATTTCATCTAGAGGACATCATGAATCATTGCAAATGTGATGTGCCTCTTATAAACCAATGATGGATCTGGAGGAACTTAATTATTTCATAGGATACTTGGTCAGGGTTACACAGCTGCATTTATGTTAATTACTTCATTCAGATAAAGTTCGGCTTATTTTCTTATTTATTTATTGGTAAAGCAAAAGGATGCAGTTACAAAGTTTAAGTATATATGTAATGTAAGGAATGTTATTGGGTGTTCAACGGCCACAGCAGAAAGTCTAGTGTGAAACAGAATAGCTGGTTCAGTGTTAGGACCTAGATCTAATATTAAACCAGTTCCTTACAGGTGCTAATGCATTGCTGCATATTAAATCTCACATTCACTTACCAGGAACTGAATATGAAATAAATATTGTGTTTTGAAAGGGTTTTTAGTACTGTGTGATGCACTTTATGTTGGATTACAGAAAGATATTTTTGTAATGAGCCAGGCACTTTATGCTATGTTGGCTAACAGAATTACTAGCAACAGAAATGTAAAGATCTGAAACTTCCAGGTGGATTAAAACTGTATGCTGGACCAACTCAAGGTCTTTGTCTTTTGCAGGCAAGTGCTCTACCAGCTGAGCTATCTAAGCACGAGTGACAATCTGTTCTCATAGCTTTACTTCTGCCAGTAACTCATCTCCTACCTTCCAAACCAATAAAGTAAAGCTTTGAGGACGAGTTGTGAGTCGTTTTTTAATCTGCCAGGAAATTAAACATCAGCACACATTTGTCTGCATAGTGAAAATTTCATTCTGAAAATGGAAAGATGTTTTCATTTAAGATAAATGCTGTTAATGAAAGTTGGTGCAATGTTCTGGATTAAGTAATTGGGTGCCATAGCTTTATTTCATCATTATTTCTTTAAGTTTGATGTTAAATTACATGTCAGACACATCACAAAAAGAAATGGAAAAGACACATCACAAAAATAAAGGGAAGAGTCAGGAAAGGAATCCGTAACTACAGAGAATACCTTGACATGCTAACATCTTCAGGTAGTGCCACAAAGTGGCACTACAGTTGTTTAACAGATTACTGAATGAAGATAATAAAAAAGATGCGAATTATCTCTGATGATAGAGGTGTAGCACAAAACAATAAAGAAGACGGTAGTTATCTCTGATAAGAGAGTACTAATGAGTAAATGACTTAACTAAATGAAATAAAAAAAAAAACATAGTTATTAACATGGTAAGAGGTGTAAAATTCAAGCAATGAAGAAGTATTAAGTAGACATGTCTTATTTTATAAATACTGAATAGATTAAATGAAAGTTAAGGGCACACTTAGAATTATTTTAAACAGAACTAGAGCAGCCACCTCTCAATATATGTAGCAAGCATTTGCAAAAATATAGAAGAAAAGGGGGGGGGGGGGGGTAGGGAGAGGAGATCTCATTTCACATAGGTAAATGCTCAGTACAGTATTTTTTTGTGTGAGAGGAATGTGAGCACTTTAATAATGAAGAATTAAGGTAAATCTTATACTCTAGTAGAAACGGATAAATCCCTGGTGGACAGTCATTCACAAGCAGTATCTACTGGAAGGTGACGGGTTCCTGAAGAAGCGTACATGAACATTATTAGTAACAAATTGTACAATGAGTGTAGGAGGAATAACATGAGAGAAGGCTCATAATAAGATGATTTAACAGAATATATGTAGTTATCGCATTAGCAGAAGTACAGGTAATAGGTACAAAAGAAGAAGTAAGGTAACATAACCAGTTAGTCGATATGCTGTGGGTAAACTTTGTCATTGAGATTTATAAACATAAGGCTCAGAGGCTGTGCATACTATTAAAGATTTAAGATTGGGCATTCCCAATTTTATGTAAGTATTGGAGGAGAGAAGGACAGGTGAATCCAGTGCAGGGATGGTCTAATCCTTGATCAGATGAATCTATACGGAATAACCTGAACTGTATTTTGCGTAAGACCGATTGATAATGGGACACTTGCATTGATTAGATAAGAAGGTACACACACGATACCTGTCCATAGGAGAAGGTGTAAGCACAGCTCTTACAGAGGTAGGAGGCTGTGTGGTGTCTATTAGTCACACAGTTAAAGTGTTCTCAAAAATAGTTAAGGCTAACAGACTTACCTGCACATTGATGATTCTTTGAACTTCCATTTTCACACGTTTGGATTACCACAGATGAGAAATTTGAAATTATGGAAAGTGATGTAGATTAAAATGTCAGCATTTAAGTCCTCATGGTAACAATTGTAAACATTTTCTATCTCTAATAAATTTGAGAAACTTATGCTGTTGTAGTCAATGGATTGACAGTAAAGTAAATGCAATTACCTTTGGGCAAGAGTGCTGTAATAATGATGTAGTCTAATCCAATAACGGAAATATCTATCATGTTTTTATTTACAGAAATGAAACAATGCATGTATATGTAATTAGATGATTAGTATAAGGGAAATGTGATACAAATAGAGAAATAAAATGTGTAATGGGAAAGCCATTTAATAGATTATACTTTGAACAATTGACACAAACCAGTATTTTGAATGAACCATGTTTAGTGTGAAATGAGCCTATCAGAGAAACACAGCTATTGTCCACGAAAGCTGAATTAGGTGAGAGATACATTTCTAAAATTAAAATGCAAAGAGGAGAACTAAGCTCTTGTAAATACTAGTGGTTGGGGTTGGGGAGGGGGGGGGGGGGGGGGGGAGATGGAAGGAGGTTTATGGTAGGAATGATGAGTCAAGGATACATGTCGTGAGGATACGGTAAATGCAATGATGATTTTTGTAATGTGTGTCTCCCTTAACTCTGCCATGTGAAATATCTCTGGAACAACAATCGATATTCAGAAATGGTTTTCACCAGCATGAAAGAATTGCAGGGGCTTGTTGTTGTTGTTGTCTTCAGTCCTGAGACTGGTTTGATGCAGCTCTCCATGCTACTCTATCCTGTGCAAGCTTCTTCATCTTCCAGTACCTACTGCAACCTACATCCTTCTGAATCTGCTTAGTGTATTCCCTCTACGATTTTTACCCTCCACGCTGCCCTCCAATGCTAAATTTGTGATCCCTTGATGCCTCGAAACATGTCCTACCAACCGATCCCTTCTTCTAGTCAAGTTGTGCCACAAACTTCTCTTCTCCCCAATCCTATTCAATACCTCCTCATTAGTTACATGATCTATCCACCTTATCTTCAGCATTCTTCTGTAGCATCACATTTCGAAAGCTTCTATTCTCTTCTTGTCCAAACTAGTTATCGTCCGTGTTTCACTTCCATACATGGCTACACTCCAAACAAATACTTTCAGAAACGACTTCCTGATACATAAATCTATATTTGATGTTAACAAATTTCTCTTCTTCAGAAACGCTTTCCTGGCCGTTGCCAGTCTACATTTTATATCCTCTCTACTTCGACCATCATCAGTTATTTTACTTCCTAAATAGCAAAACTCCTTTACTACTTTAAGTGTCTCATTTCCTAATCTAATTCTCTCAGCATCACCTGATTTAATTTGAATACATTCCATTATCCTCGTTTTGCTTTTGTTGATGTTCATCTTATATCCTCCTTTCAAGACACTATCCATTCCGTTCAACTGCTCTTCCAAGTCCTTTGCCGTCTCTGAAAGAATTACGATGTCATCGGTGAACCTCAAAGTTTTTACTTCTTCTCCATGAATTTTAATACCTACTCCAAATTTTTCTTTTGTTTCCTTTTCTGCTTGCTCAATATACAGATTGAATAACATCGAGGAGAGACTACAACCCTGTCTCACTCCTTTCCCAACCACTGCTTCCCTTTCATGCCCCTCGACTCTTATTACTGCCATCTGGTTTCTGTACAAATTGTAAATAGCCTTTCGCTCCCTGTATTTTACCCATGCCACTTTCAGAATTTGAGAGAGAGTATTCCAGTCAACATTGTCAAAAGTTTTCTCTAAGTTTACAAATGCTAGAAACGTAGGTTTCCCTTTTCTTAATCTTTCTTCTAAGATAAGTCGTAAGGTCAGTATTGCCTCACGTGTTCCAACATTTCTACAGAATCCAAACTGATCCTCCCCAAGGACCGCATCTACCAGTTTTTCCATTCATCTGTAAAGAAATCGCGTTAGTATTTTGCAGCTGTGACTTATTAAACTGATAGTTCGGTAATTTTCACATCTGTCAGCACCTGCTTTCTTTGGGATTGGAATTATTATATTCTTCTTGAAGTCTGAGGATATTTCACCTGTCTCATACATCTTGCTCACCAGCTGGTAGAGTTTTGTCATGACTGGCTCTCCCAAGGCCGTCAGTAGTTCTAATGGAATGTTGTCTACTCCGGGCGCCTTGTTTCGACTCAGGTCTTTCAGTGCTCTGTCAAACTCTTCACGCAGTATCTGATCTCCCATTTCGTCTTGATCTACATCCTCTTCCGTTTCCATAATATTGTCCTCAAGTACATCGCCCTTGTACAAACCTTCTATATACTCCTTCCACCTTTCTGCTTTCCCTTCTTTGCTTAGAACTGGGTTGTCATCTGAGCTCTTGATATTCATACACGTGGTTCTCTTCTCTCCAAAGGTCTCTTTAATTTTCCTGTAGGCAGTATCTATCTTACCCCTAATGAGATAAGCTTCTACATCCTTACATTTGTCCTCTAGCCGTCCCTGCTTAGCCATTTTGCACTTCCTGTCGATCTCATTTTTGAGGCGTTTGTATTTCTTTTTGCCCGCTTCATTTACTGCATTTTTATATTTTCTCCTTTCATCAATTAAATTCAGTATTTCTTCTGTTACCCAAGGATTTCTAGCAGTCCTCGTCTTTTTACCTACTTTATCCTCTGCTGCCTTCACTACTTCATCCCTCAGAGCTACCCATTCTTCTTCTACTGTGTTTCTTTCCCCCATTCCTGTCAATTGTTCCCTTATGCTCTCCTTGAAACTCTGTACAACCTCTGGTTCTTTCAGCTTATCCAGATCACATGTCCTTAAATTCCCACCTTTTTGCAGTTTCTTCAGTTTTAACCTACAGGTCATAACCAATAGGTTGTGGTCAGAGTCCACATCTGCCCCTGGAAACGCCCTACAATTTAAAACCTGATTCCTAAATCTCTGTCTTACCATTATATAATCTATCTGATACCTTTTAGTATCTCCATGATTCTTCCATGTATACAACCTCCTTTTACGATTCTTGAACCATGTGTTAGCTATGATTAAGTTATGCTCTGTGCAAAATTCTACCAGACAGTTTCCTCTTTCATTTCTTAGCCCCAATCCATAATCACCTACTTCGTTTCCTTCTCTCCCTTTTCCTACTTACGAATTCCAGTCACCCTAACTATTAAATTTTCGTCTCCCTTTACTACCTGAATAATTTCTTTTATCTCATCATACATTTCATCAAGTTCTTCATCATCTGCAGAGCTAGTTGGCATATAAACTTGTACTACTGTAGTAGGTGTGGGCTTCGTATCTATCTTGGCCACAATAATGCGTTCACTATGCTGTTTGTAGTAGCTTACCCGCATTCCTATTTTCCTATTCATTATTAAACCTTCTCCTGCATTACCCCTATTTGATTTTGTATTTATAACCCTGTATTCACCTGACCAAAAGTCTTGTTCCTCCTGCCATCGAACTTCACTAATTCCCACTATATCTAACATTAACCTATACATTTCCCTTTTTAAATTTTCTAACCTACCTGCCCAATTAAGGGATCTGACATTCCACGCTCCGATCCGTAGAACACCAGTTTTCTTTCTCTTGATAACGACGTCCTCCTGAGTAGTCCCCGCCCGGAGATCTGAATGGGGGACTATTTTACCTCCGGAATATTTTACCCTAAACGACGCCATCATTATTTAATCATACAGTAAAGCTGCATTTCCTCGGGAAAAATTATGGCTGTAGTTTCCCCTTGCTTTCAGCCGTTCGCAGTACCAGCACAGCAAGGCCGTTTTGGTTAATGTTGCAAGGCCATATCAGTCAATCATCCAGACTGTTGCCCCTGCAACTACTGAAAAGGCTGCTGCCCCTCTTCAGGAACCACATGTTTGTCTGGCCTCTCAACAGATACCCCTCCGTTGTGGTTGCACCTACGGTACGGCCATCTGTATCGCTGAGGCACGCAAGCCTCCCCACCGATGGCAAGGTCCATGGTTCATGGGAGGGTGCAGCGGCTTAGGAAACCAAATACTATGCAAAATTTTAAAATGTAAACAAATACTACTTTCAACACAAACTTGTGTATTTTTAAATGGACACCCTTGTTATTTTGTATGCAGTCAACAGCATGAAAAATCAGAAAAATCATGGCATTGATTGCATCGCAATACGTCAATTACATCCTGAAAAATTGTGAAACAAAGTTGGCACTTGAAATAAATGAAGCACACAGCTAGTGCACATCCTAAGACTCAAGTATGCACCTCATGCTGCCTTTGTCAGGGGCTCACGCAATGGGGAGGTATGCAAAATCCACAAAAATAAAGAAGTAACATGTCCAACGCAAAGTTACATTTTTCAAATGGTAAATGTGTTTATTCTAGCGAAATGACAATTAGAACACACACACTTGAATTCACTTTGCTAAACACATTTACTAGTGCCCTATCGCCCACAGAAACTGTATTGTTGTGCATTACGTCCAGAATAGAAAATACAACCACATCTTGACCAATGAAACTGTGTCACATCAAGATATGTTAGAAGTGCCCTCCATTTGCATCAATACACATTTGCAGACAGGTAACGAGAGAGTGTTGCACAGATTGTAGAGTTTCTATAGATATTGCTGCAAATGCCACAGTAATACGATGTTGCATATCCTGTATTGTCTTTGGGGATTCTTGATACATTCTGCCTCTCATTGTGTCCCAGAGAAAGAAGTCAAGTTGGGGGACCGTGCTGGCCAATGCACAGTACCTCCCTGCCCCACCCACCTATTTGGAAATGTCGCATCTACAACATCTCTGGTAACTTTTGCATTGTGTGCGGAACATCCATGATGTTGGAACCTCATTGATAGACGAGTTTCCAATCCTAGATCCTCCATGAGGAGTGCTAGTGTGTGTTGAAGAAATGATACATATTGCTGTCCACTCAATGTTCCATGGTAAAAATAGGAACTTACAATACAGTTAGCAATGATACCACACCAAACATTGACACTCCACTGTTGTTGATGAGCAACTTGGTGAATCCAGTGGAGATTTTGCATGGACCAATAGTGCATGTTCCGCAGATCCACATTACCGTGATTTGTAAATGAAGCTTCGTCTGTAAACAATGTATTGCTTAGGAATACTGGATTACCTTGCAACTGCTGAAGTGCGAAATGACGGAATGCAATGCGGGATTAAAAGTCATTCCCGTACAGTTCTTGGTGCAGTGAGATATGGAACGGATGAAACTGATGCTGATACACGATTCTGCACACACTACTGTGTCTTATTCCTACCCCTCATGCAATTTCTTGTACAACCCACCTGAGGATTGTGCACTACAGCAACCAGAACAGCAATTTCGTTTCCATTGCCAATCGCTGGCATTGTACATCGATGTTTTGTGGGAGCCCAGCTTCCTCTTTCCGTGAGCATCTAGCAGATGTTGCCAATGGTTCGACGTGACGGACGCTGGCGACCTGGGTAGCATTCAGCATACAGTGTCACAGCTGTGGTTGCATTTCTGTGACATTCACCATAAATTAAAATAATATCCAGTTTTTCTTCATTACTGAAGGCCGACATACTAACTAGGCTCTGAGCACTATGCAACTTAACTTCTGAGGTCATCAGTTGCCTATACCGACTAGATGACGGCAAATGTAACACGCCACAAGAAAATAGGTTTTAATGTGGCAATGTATGTGAATTACTTTATAGTATGAGAGCAGTTCAGCAGACCAGATTAGGAGACACTGTTACACAGAAGGAAGAGCATGCCATGGTGCTATTGGTATGTTTACGGCAGGATACAGGCGCCAGTACAGGCAATGCCTGCTCTGAGCACAGTACTACATGTGATGCATTATGTCAGAAACTGTGACACTGTTGCTATCCTTTACAGGCCACATATTTTAGAACTTATGAGGTTTAGAAACATGAAACCAAGTGTGTTACTACTAATTGTACCTTTAGTTGTCAGTTCGCAACAATAAACATTATGCGCTGGACATCCATCATTCTGATACCACATTATTTGCCCCATTATAAGAGGTGGACCAGTTCAAATAAAGTACAGCTCAAGAAGGGGCTAAACTATACCCCTTTAGGAGTACCATTAATGAAATATGGACCAATGACTTGTTGTCATACAATACCACACCATACATTAACAATCCACTGATGTAGTATGTCAATCACATCACAATTACTGGCAGTGTGAGGTGCACGCTCGAGTCTCAGGTCGTGCGCTAGCTGTGTGCTTCATTTATTTCAAGCATCAACTTCGCTTCGCAATTTCTCGGAATGTAATTGACGTATTGCGATGCAACCAACGCCATTATTTTTGTGATTATTCATGCTATTGATTGCATATGAAGTAACAGGGGCGTCCATTTAAAAATACACAAGTTTGTGTTGAAAATAGTATTTATTTACTTTTTAAAATTTCACATAGTATTTGGTTTCCTAAGCCCCTGCTGGTTGATACTGGTGAAAACCATTTTTGAATATCTATTGTTTTTCCAGAGATATTTGAGATGGCAGAGTTAGGTGACACACACACACACACACACACACACACACACACACACACACACACAGGCTGAGGAAATGTTGTTAAGATGGAACAGGAAATGTTGTTAAGGTGGAACATCCCACTGTGTGTGCTGTAGTAAGGCATATGTGCAGATGGCTGTAAAAGACGCTGTCTCAGAATATCAACAAGGCATGAGAGAAAATAAGCGTTTCCACCAGCTGGGGAGGACTGCTTATGCATTGGTGTCGTGACTTGGCAGTGCCTTGGAAATCACAGAGCAAAGGGCAAGAGCAATAATGTCCATGCCAGAACAATTTAAGAATATGAGAGCTGCCCTCTTCCAATGTCAGATGAGTACATGAATACATGTTGTAATCTGTTTTGAGGTACAAGTTAAGAGAGATCTGTTTCACCCACAGTTCTAAATGAAGTTTATGGGGGGAACATTGCACTAGTAACACAAAAGAGTAATCGCAAAAGTGACTCCATAATTTCAATAGCTTGAACAGATTGGAACTCTCTTCCAGCACCTATCTCGCAAAAGGTGAAGAAGTTGATTTTCAAGAGAATATGTCATAGTCTGGTGGCACTGCACAGCAGTGAATAATATCAAGTATGACAACCACATGATATTTTTAAGGTAAAAGTTGGCAAACATATCAGGCAGGTGATAGATGTGCAAGGGGTGAAACACATCACACCAAATACTCTGTTACACTCCATTAGGTGAATGTTATGGTGGTTCCAGCACTGTGGAGCTCAAATAAGAGGCTTGGATGTTAAGAGACCAATATGGTTTGTGAGCAGCATTTATTTAGTCTTTGTAGACAGTTCATGCAGTCGCTACACAGCAGGAAGCTCTTCATTGTGTGTTTTAAATTATTGCACGGCTGAAGAAATTACACTTCTTGGCAAATACACTCCTGGAAATGGAAAAAAGAACACATTGACACCGGTGTGTCAGACCCACCATACTTGCTCTGGACACTGGGAGAGGGCTGTACAAGCAATGATCACACGCACGGCACAGCGGACACACTAGGAACCGCGGTGTTGGCCGTCGAATGGCGCTAGCTGGGCAGCATTTGTGCACCGCCGCCGTCAGTGTCAGCCACTTTGCCGTGGTATGCGGAGCTCCATCGCAGTCTTTAACACTGGTAGCATGCCGCGACAGCGTGGACGTGAACCGTATGTGCAGTTGACGGACTTTGAGCGAGGGCATATAGTGGGCATGCGGGAGGCCGGGTGGACGTACCGCCGAATTGCTCAACACGTGGGGCGTGAGGTCTCCACAGTACATCGATGTTGTCGCCAGTGGTCGGCGGAAGGTGCAAGTGCCCGTCGACCTGGGACCGGACCGCAGCGACGCACGGATGCACGCCAAGACCGTAGGATCCTACACAGTGCCGTAGGGGACCGCACAGCCACTTCCCAGCAAATTAGGGACACTGTGGCTCCTGGGGTATCGGCGAGGACCATTCGCAACCGTCTCCATGAAGCTGGGCTACGGTCCCGCACACCGTTAGGCCGTCTTCCGCTCACGCCCCAACATCGTGCAGCCCGCCTCCAGTGGTGTCACGGCAGGCGTGAATGGAGGGACGAATGGAGACGTGTCGTCTTCAGCGATGAGAGTCGCTTCTGCCTTGGTGCCAATGATGGTTGTATGCGTGTTTGGCGCCGTGCAGGTGAGCGCCACAATCAGGACTGCATACGACCGAGGCACACAGGGCCAACACCCGGCATCATGGTGTGGGGAGCGATCTCCTACACTGACCGTACACCTCTGGTGATCGTCGAGGGGACATTGAATAGTGCACGGTACATCCAAATCGTCATAGAACCCATCGTTCTACCATTCCTAGACCGGCAAGGGAACTTGCTGTTCCAACAGGACAATGCACGTCCGCATGTATCCCGTGCCACCCAACGTGCTCTAGAAGGTATAAGTCAACTACCCTGGCCAGCAAGATCTCCGGATCTGTCCCCCATTGAGCATGTTTGGGACTGGATGAAGCGTCGTCTCACGCGGTCTGCACGTCCAGCACGAACGCTGGTCCAACTGAGGCGCCAGGTGGAAATGGCATGGCAAGCCGTTCTACAAGACTACATCCAGCATCTCTACGATCGTCTCCATGGGAGAATAGCAGCCTGCATTGCTGCGAAAGGTGGATATACACTGTACTAGTGCCGACATTGTGCATGCTCTGTTGCCTGTGTCTATGTGCCTGTGGTTCTGTCAGTGTGATCATGTGATGTATCTGACCCCAGGAATGTGTCAATAAAGTTTCCCCTTCCTGGGACAATGAATTCACAGTGTTCTTATTTCAATTTCCAGGAGTGTATGATTAAAAATCCCAAGGATATGTTTTATACTGTCTTTGCTGGGTAAGCCTATCAGTACAATATTTTACCACTTCTTGTATTCCCTCCTGTTGGCTGCCTTCAAAAGTTGCTTTGGATGTGAATGCCTAGCAGTTATCTTTCGTGAGTGATCATTGTGTATGTATCCCATCAGTCAGTGGACTGATAGAAAAATGGTTGCTGTCATAGAGGTTACTATGGGCAGCACGTAAGATCAAAGGGAGATGCTCAGGCAGGAGATTGTGATATATGTGGCAGTGTATGTTCTGTGGGCTACACTAAAATAATCTTGGACACTGGTGTTAAGTAGGTAGCATTCCAGCTCAGAATTTAATTGGCCCCAACTGAATGTAATTTTGCAGCCTCACAGAGGATTGTTGGCATCTGGGGCCCTGTAGAAGGAAAGGAGAATACAACTGTTCCATGAGGTGGTGATATGAGATGTGTCTGTTTGCAGGAGATAGATATTAAATATTGTTAGACTATTTTGAGTTTTTTTTACAGTGGACATTACAGTACTGAACATAGGGAAACGCATTTCTGAAAACCATGTTTCCTGTACTACCACACGTACATAAAGCAGATTGCCATCAGTTGACAGAGCATGGGCATAAGGCAAATGGTAGTTGTTAAAATTCCATTGATCTTTAAAGGCACATTTGCATGCTGAGCTTTTCTTAGCAAAAAACTTAAGTATAAGCAATAAGTAATGAAATTTAAAAAAAAAAAAAGAGCCGTACATGTAGTCCACAGTCGTATAATGCAGCTGCTGGAAACATCTGAAGATTTCTGATTGTCATATTATTGGCAAAAGTGGAAGTCACCTTTTGTTTTCTAGGTCTTGTCTAGATCGAACGTATGTGGCACACTGCCATTAATACTACATTATTTCAGTATTTTATTCGTAAGCTGCAACCAAAAGGCACTCGTAATTGCATAATTCAAGTCACAATGTAAGTGTAGTAATTTTAAATTACGTTTTCATTTCAGATTATATTGTAATTAATAACCTATGTAAGTTTTATTTTGTGTCTTTAGTCATTGTGAGATTGTTGGGTGACAGCATGGCAAAAGGTTCCGTACTTTTAAGCAAAAAAGTCATCCAGCTAGATCCCCCTGTCATTTGCGGCTGCGGTTTGACAATGAAGTCTGATTTTAGAGAAATAACTGAGAGAAGAAACACGGTTAAAAATACATGAACGGACCTGTTAACAAAAATGCCATGCTCAAGCACCAAGAATTTGTATAATTTTTTTAAAATTCATTACTATAATTCATTGTATGGTCTCAATCCAGATATGAATGGGGGAGGGGGGGGGGATTAGAGTTGGTGTATCATATTTGGTCTGGGTCTGGAAAATCAGTGACAGTGAATGTTAAAGGAGATGCTAATTACTTAACTAGTGTTTCATGTTCCACCTGAGAGTGTGGTTTCTGCATCAGTATCCATGTGCTTGACCTCACAGTGGATGCTGGTTGTTTGGCTGGAATTGGTGAATCAGCTTTCTTCTTCAGTTTTATCTTTTTATACCTTTGAGGTTTCAGTTTTGTTGTGGATCAATTTTGTTGTGGTCTTTCCTGCCCCAACTTCTGGGATAGAAGTTGAGCATTCCTTTCTAAAACCCACAGTCTATGGCTTTTGCAGAATTGACAGTGTCTTTGTGTCTTGCATCACGCGCCGCTCACATCTCTGCGGAAGGACCATTTAGAGTGGCTGCCATGAGCCACTGCTGCCATAGAGGGCCTGCCATATGCCACTAGTGGAGACTTCACTGAGATCTTACGAACCTACTGCAATGACAGTGAGACTCTATGAATCTAGCATGATGTTGTTACTCCTCCTAGTGAACATTGATAACCAGTACTAGTGGAACAGAGGGGGGTTGGGGGAGAGATAGGGGGAGAGGAAGAGGAAGAAAGAGAGAGGAAGAGGAAGAAAGAGAGAGAGAGAGAGAGAGAGAGAGGGGGGGGGGGGGAAGAGAGAGGGGGGGGGATACAGGATACAAAGTTATGTATGCTAAATACTGTTACATTTTAAATAAATACATTTATGTTTTAATCATTCTACAGTGTTTGATTTGTTCAGGAACTTTCATCCACCTCATTACGCCAATAGACACAACAGATTTTTCAACCACTGGTTGGTGTTAGGTGGCTGATCTGTTTAGTTTTAAAAGGGGGCACCTTGGCAGATGCCTTCTCTCTACTGATGTGAGGAGAAAAACAAAGTATCTGAGTTGTGTCTGGGTGCATCAATGGCACAGTCACCAGTGGCACTAAGGGTTTGAGGGCTGAGGTTGTGGGACTACACTGGACAATGGCCTTTGACATGTGGCTATGCATGAAAGTTCATGTTTGAAACCTTGTCACTGTCAAATAGGTCAAAAACTTTTCACAATGTTTGTAAAGTTTCATGCCACAGCTATGGGGACAAGTTGTACGTACTTTTTCCTAGAACCTTGATATGAAAAGCAATCTACATTTTATTTTAGTGTCTCCTCTTCTCCTTCTTGAATGCTGGACAGTTTAGTGAATGATAAGGGTAGTGTTCTGGGCAGTTTATTCATGAAGTTGGTTGTTTGCGTGGTTGGTTCTCATGTAATGTCATGTGCACGCCCTGCAGACAGGTTCATTAGTACAATAGTAGGAGATCAGAAAAGAAAATAAGTACATCTAGAAAGGTGACATCGATTTTGACCCGATTACGGCATATGCCAACCGAGGATAATAAATGTATTGATAATTGTTTCAATGTTATCTCCCAACAGATAGCATAGTGGCACAGCTACCAGGGCATCATCCGTGTCTACTCTTTAATAGTGAATGCTCACAGCCAGAAGGCTCAGTGTGGTGCACAAATGTGTGACCCAAGCAGGCAACTATGCCATGGAGGAGGACTCGTGCTCCCTACAGCCAAATCAGCAAGTTTGAAAGGGTTCAAATTGTGGTCTTCCAAGTGGCAGGATGGTTCTTTTGGAGAATTGTCAAACAAGTAGGTGACCACATGAACATTATCACACACAAAGACAAGACATCCATGCAGCACAGACACCTGCCAGGATCGTTGTATTCTAAGGACAGCACTGGCAGATCATACAGGTACCACAGCACAGATTAAGGGCTTGTGAGTCCAGACGTGTCAACACAAAGTGTTGCGAACTGGTTGTTAGCAGCGGAACTATGGGCAAGCACACCTCTAGCCTGTCTTCCACTCATGCCACAGCATCGACATGCACGGGTTGACTGGTGCTGTCAGAGGATTACTTGGAAGATAGAATGGTGCACCATGGTTTACAGTGATGAAAGCAGATTTTGCCTGCAAGCACGTGATTGTTGTTTGCGAGTACAGTATAGACCTCATGAATGCTGTGTTGTTGGGTGCATTCATCCAAGGCACACTGGCCCCAACCCATACCTTATGCTCTCTGGTGCAGTAAGCTACAATTCTCGTTCACCTTTGACGTTTCTGGAGGGGAGCTAACCAGCAACTGGTAAGTGCAGAATGTTGTTACTCATTCTTTTGTCATTATTGCCACAGGAAGGTGATATATTATTCCACTGCCAATGAAACTCAGCATCCTCTGCAAGATGTGCAATCTCCAGACTTGTCTCCAAGCAAGCATGTGTTGAATATGATGGGACGAGAAGGGATTGTGCAACTCATCAACCAACAACTCTTACGTAACTATACAAACAAGTTGAGCAGATGTGGAATAACATATCTCCGGACAGTATTCGCCATCTGTATAACTGACTGGATGCCAAGTCTATCAGTGTCTGCAGTGGTGCCCACAGAGGCAGCACCAAGTTCCAATATGGGTGCTTCAAGATGGGTCGAACCTGGTACCTCTCAACTGCTTGTATTATTAATATGTAAGTGTGATCATTTCAGGTACTCCATATACATTGTTGCAACAATAAATCTTGAGTGAACTGGAAACTCCTAAAAGGGTGAAATAATTTATTTTTTCCGGCAGTGTATGTTTAAACCTCAGGCACCTGAAGCATCTTATAGGTGGGGGAAGAAGGACTGCAATGACACCTATAAAAAACAATTTTAATATTTCCATGTAAAACACATCCATGTAAGGCTAGAACAAATGCACTAATGACCACTCTATCATCCTTGAACCCTTCCTGGATGTGTCAAACTAAATGTGCTCCACACTGTTAGTGTGTAGTTCCCCATTGTTTGTGTAATGTCAAAGTCCAGTGGATAATAAGACCCTGAATCTTATCGAGTTTTTTAAGAGGAGTGATGGTGACTAGTATTTTTCCAAGTTTGATGCAGGCCTTAAAGGATTCTCTTCCATTCCTGGAGCATGCCAATAACTAAGCAAATTGCTTATCTCCGGTTTTCCCTGCTTGCTCTCATTCAACAGAATGGTTGGTTAGATCTCTGTATTTGATATCTTGTTTCCTTTCAATGAGGCAGCCATGTTGGTATGGCTACCAGTAAATTTGAGTTTAATCCATTTCATTGTGGATCATCCACCCTAATGCCACTACTTCTGATACATACTTCATCTGTCAGTGCCACCCATCACAACACGAGATACTTAGCATAGCAGCCATTGAACAAGATCCTAGGTACCTACTCTTTAGTGTTCACAGAGAGCTTGAAGCTAAGGAATCAGCAGTGCAAACCTGTATGGGTATATGACAGCATCCTACCGTTCTTCTCACCATGATGGATTGGCTGTCAAATTGAATATCAAATGTGAACTTCAATCCACTTGAATGGTATCTTTGTGCGCGTAGCGGCTAGAGTATGCAGCACTTAAGGACTCCTCCTCCAAATGTCTGCACTTGTGCAAATTTTAGAAAAGCCGAGTTCAAACCCTTAGAGGCAACTACAAGTAATTAAGCTGAAAAAGTAGGATGATTTGGGGGGAGCTGAAACTAAGGGCTGTTCTGATAACAGCTGTGTCACTATTGTGAAAGCTTACCATGAGATAGGACTCCTAGTCCCGTCTCAGGATGGACAGGAGATAGTATGGGTCTACTATAGCACCTGCCCCCACAGAGCATAAATACAAAGAATTTTGGAGTTGAAGTTTGAAAAGGAAGTAGTACCAGAAAGGCTGGATCCCCTTGGTAACAAATTGCATGCTCACAAAAGAACTGTGGGTCTTTAAGAATTCACACTTCAGATCCAGGAACTATTTTTTCACTCTCAGCCAGAATTCTTCAGTATGCCAATGTATGCTTATAAATTAGTGATAAACAGTTACACAGACTGGAACGATCATTGGCTCAAGCAGTTACAGCATTAATTCAATGGCCAGATGCATCCAACCTTTCAATGTCAAGAAACAAATTTATTGTCCTCCCTTTCTTTCCTTTTCTCTCTCTCTCTCTCTTTATCTATATATAAATTAGAGTAGATTTCATTCCATTAGTTATCTAATACTCAACAAAATTTAGAGATGTGGATTAGCCAAACTGTGTGTATTACAAATAAAACAGAACCTTCTTGATTTCGTACTTGTTGAGGAACTTAGTCCTCAGGTCTTCTGGTGATATTTCAGAGCTATGATAAAGTTAATGCTAGACTATGGAAGTTACCTTTATGGTAACTGATCAAGAAAAGCTGTGTTTAAATTTGATAATTTGCCAGTGCAGACATGTCTCACAGAAATGTGATCCATACCCACAAATGCACTATTAGTGGAAACTGTGGAGAAGTTGCTGTCAATCATATGGTAACCATTACCAAAAAGTACCTTCTAGAGAAGATGTGGGATTCAAGTCAAATGTTAATCAAATCACTCCATGAATTTCAGTCAATAGACTGTAACACAAAACTAAATTCCAATCATTTTCATGCATGCATATTGTTATTGTTATTGTTATTATTATTATTATTATTATTATTGTGAAAAGGATACATTGCTACTCTCCATATAGTGGAGATATTGTGTTGCAGACAGGCAAAACAATGAATTTGACAAACAACACACACACACACACACACACACACACACACACACACACAGACACACACACCACTGTGTCTGGCTAATGAGGCCACACTGCCAAACCACAGGGAAAGATCAGAGAAGCAGTCCGGGGGTGGGGATATGGAAGAGGCTGGGGCAGGGAGAGGGAGAGATAGCAGCATAGGGGTGGGGGATGGTAAAGTGCTTCTTGTAAGAGCATACAAGGATGATATGGAGAGATGGTAGGGGAGCTAGACGCAATCAGGAGGGTAGAGAAAGAGCATTTGGGAGGGGGGGGGGGGGGGGGGGCAGCGGAAAAGTAGAGAAGTAGAAATATTGAGGGTGTGTTGGCGAAACAAAGGGCTGTGTAGAGCTGGAGTCGGAACAGGGAAGGGGATGGATAGGTGAAGGACAGTGACTAACAAAGCTTGATGCCAAGAGGATTTATGGAAACATAGGAATATTGGAGATTGAAACACAGAATATATCGCAGAGACAGTTATCACCTGTGCAATTCAGAAAAGGTGGTTTTGGTGGGAAGGATTCAGATGGCACAGCATGTGAAGCAGTCACTGAAATGAAGAACACTGTATTCAGCAGCATACTCAGCAACTGGCCAGTTTGTTGGTGGCCATTCATGCAGACAGACAGCTTGTTGGTTGACATGCACAGTGGTTACAGTTAGCTTGTAGATTGCAAGACTGGTTTCACAGGTAGCCCTGCCTTCGATGGGTTAGGTGCTCCTTGTGACCGGACTGGAGTAGGTGGTGGTGGGAGGATGTATGGGACATATCTTGCATCTAGGTCTGTTACAGGGATATGAGGCATGACGCAAAGGGTTGGGAGCAAGGGTTGAGTAGGGATGGACGAGGATATTGTATAGGTTCAGTGGGTAACAGAACACCACTTCAGAGGGGTAGGACATTCCTCAATTCAGGGCTAATATCCCTGTAATAGACCTGTCCCATACATCCTCCCACCAACATCCACTCCAGTCCAGTCACAAACATCACCTATCCCATCACCTATCTGTGAAGCCAGTCACATGATCTTCAAGATCAGGTGCAATCACTGTGCTGCAGTCTACTTGGGCATGACAACCAACAAGCTGTCTGCCCGCTCAGCCATCCTTGCTCGGATGACATGTCAACACAGGACTCCTTCGCTCTTGGACACTGGAATGGAATGCAGCTGGATGCACACTCAGCAGCAGCTGTCCGACCATGTGTACTTCGTGTGGGGAATACGAGTCTGTTGCAGCACATCAGCAGTGGCAGCGTGGCGCACGGTAACAGGCAGAGAACGATGTACGGGGGATGCTGCGATGGAATATTCAACTTGCCCACCAGCATCACTTGCAGTTTTAAAATCCCGTACTAGTAAACAAACAGTAATAAAGTAGTTAAGTGTAACCTCATCAGGACCTCCTCCTGCTGTACAATGCACCTTTCTTCGGCAGAGAACCACTGCCCACAACCAGCACCTAAGAAACTCACTGTCACCAACAATGACGAAGTCAGCCACCCACTGCACTGCATGATATTTGAGTGACCAAAAATCTTTATTTTCTTTCCACTTCAGATTACGGACTTTTATTATACCTACAATGACCTTTGCATTTTCAGATTTTCTAAGTTGCTTACCACACTTCTGACAATCCACACTATGTCTTGTAGAATGTTATGCTTTTGTGCTTTTGTCTGTTTTTCAGTCTTTTTCTCATGAACCTCTTCCCCTTGGCAGTTCCCTCGCACAGATCTGAAAGTGTGCTTAACAAGGAATCTTTTCCAAGGGAGTGATCATCATAACACTTTTTCAATGAAAGGTCTCTTGTGGAAACAAACAATGTATATGTATTTGCCTTCTCCGAGCATATTTCGTCTATGCTAGCTGATTCTTCCATCTTTAGGGGCAATTTCCCACCCCAGGAACAAGGAAGTGCCTTGAAGCTCCATCTGCTCCTCCGCCATCTTTGACAACACCATTCATGGAAAGAGGGCGAGTCCTCTAACAGAAGTTTTTTGCCACCTTTACAGATGATTCTTAAAAAAATCTAATCGGCAGCTGTGATTGAACCCAAATCATTTTATCTGATTAGTAGTCAAAGACACTATTCATAGATCACGCAGACAATCAATTCATACATATTGGCCTGCCTGATTCACAAGGTTAAAGGTTTGTTTAAGTTTAAACATTCAGTAGCGCTTACTATCAACAAGGTGTATAAATGTGAAACCTGACTTATCTGAAGAGTTGAAATATGTAAGGGAATGAAATAAATTTCTTACAGCAAGTGCCCATTTAGTGGCAAAGTCTGAAAGTGACATAAATTTTTCATAATTCCCTCCCAAAATAAACTTCAAAGGTGTGATCATAAAGAAACTTTTTATATTAATAAATGCAAATTTTTTCAAATTCTTTCTTGTACATTGGATACTTTCACAAAACCTTGCATATCTGCAGTGTCTAAGAGCAAGAGGGACCAGGATATGAGATTCCACAGAGGGTGTTGAAGTTGCAGGCAAAGTATCATAATATGGATGAAAAAAGAGATTATGACTTACTTTATTTGATTTTGTAACATCCTAGACATATGGACATATAGGACAGTTCAATTCTGCAAGTTCCTTCATCAGGCAGATAAACATTTTTAAATAAAAAAAAATCAATGACTTAACTTTGGTGTATTAAAATTGTTCAAACACATATTGGTGTTTTCTTTACATCAGATCAAGAGAAGGTACAAATCAAGTCAAGAGAAGGTACAAATTGAGGAGTACGAGAAATCACTTGTGACCTCGGCAAGAAATGAACATACAAGAAAACTTTGAAAGCCAGAAAAGAAGAAATATATTCCCTGTAGTCCAGGTTCTTTACAGGCATGCAGTGCATATTTTCAAGCTATGCAGTGGAAAGGGGAGAGATAGAGGTTGACTGGTGCTGTCAGAGGATTACTTGGAAGATAGAATGGTGCACCATGGTTTACAGTGATGAAAGCAGATTTTGCCTGCAAGCACGTGATTGTTGTTTGCGAGTACAGTATAGACCTCATGAATGCTGTGTTGTTGGGTGCATTCATCCAAGGCACACTGGCCCCAACCCATACCTTATGCTCTCTGGTGCAGTAAGCTACAATTCTCGTTCACCTTTGACGTTTCTGGAGGGGAGCTAACCAGCAACTGGTAAGTGCAGAATGTTGTTACTCATTCTTTTGTCATTATTGCCACAGGAAGGTGATATATTATTCCACTGCCAATGAAACTCAGCATCCTCTGCAAGATGTGCAATAACTTACCTGGCCAGCACAATCTCCAGACTTGTCTCCAAGCAAGCATGTGTTGAATATGATGGGACGAGAAGGGATTGTGCAACTCATCAACCAACAACTCTTACGTAACTATACAAACAAGTTGAGCAGATGTGGAATAACATATCTCCGGACAGTATTCGCCATCTGTATAACTGACTGGATGCCAAGTCTATCAGTGTCTGCAGTGGTGCCCACAGAGGCAGCACCAAGTTCCAATATGGGTGCTTCAAGATGGGTCGAACCTGGTACCTCTCAACTGCTTGTATTATTAATATGTAAGTGTGATCATTTCAGGTACTCCATATACATTGTTGCAACAATAAATCTTGAGTGAACTGGAAACTCCTAAAAGGGTGAAATAATTTATTTTTTCCGGCAGTGTATGTTTAAACCTCAGGCACCTGAAGCATCTTATAGGTGGGGGAAGGAGGACTGCAATGACACCTATAAAAAACAATTTTAATATTTCCATGTAAAACACATCCATGTAAGGCTAGAACAAATGCACTAATGACCACTCTATCATCCTTGAACCCTTCCTGGATGTGTCAAACTAAATGTGCTCCACACTGTTAGTGTGTAGTTCCCCATTGTTTGTGTAATGTCAAAGTCCAGTGGATAATAAGACCCTGAATCTTATCGAGTTTTTTAAGAGGAGTGATGGTGACTAGTATTTTTCCAAGTTTGATGCAGGCCTTAAAGGATTCTCTTCCATTCCTGGAGCATGCCAATAACTAAGCAAATTGCTTATCTCCGGTTTTCCCTGCTTGCTCTCATTCAACAGAATGGTTGGTTAGATCTCTGTATTTGATATCTTGTTTCCTTTCAATGAGGCAGCCATGTTGGTATGGCTACCAGTAAATTTGAGTTTAATCCATTTCATTGTGGATCATCCACCCTAATGCCACTACTTCTGATACATACTTCATCTGTCAGTGCCACCCATCACAACACGAGATACTTAGCATAGCAGCCATTGAACAAGATCCTAGGTACCTACTCTTTAGTGTTCACAGAGAGCTTGAAGCTAAGGAATCAGCAGTGCAAACCTGTATGGGTATATGACAGCATCCTACCGTTCTTCTCACCATGATGGATTGGCTGTCAAATTGAATATCAAATGTGAACTTCAATCCACTTGAATGGTATCTTTGTGCGCGTAGCGGCTAGAGTATGCAGCACTTAAGGACTCCTCCTCCAAATGTCTGCACTTGTGCAAATTTTAGAAAAGCCGAGTTCAAACCCTTAGAGGCAACTACAAGTAATTAAGCTGAAAAAGTAGGATGATTTGGGGGGAGCTGAAACTAAGGGCTGTTCTGATAACAGCTGTGTCACTATTGTGAAAGCTTACCATGAGATAGGACTCCTAGTCCCGTCTCAGGATGGACAGGAGATAGTATGGGTCTACTATAGCACCTGCCCCCACAGAGCATAAATACAAAGAATTTTGGAGTTGAAGTTTGAAAAGGAAGTAGTACCAGAAAGGCTGGATCCCCTTGGTAACAAATTGCATGCTCACAAAAGAACTGTGGGTCTTTAAGAATTCACACTTCAGATCCAGGAACTATTTTTTCACTCTCAGCCAGAATTCTTCAGTATGCCAATGTATGCTTATAAATTAGTGATAAACAGTTACACAGACTGGAACGATCATTGGCTCAAGCAGTTACAGCATTAATTCAATGGCCAGATGCATCCAACCTTTCAATGTCAAGAAACAAATTTATTGTCCTCCCTTTCTTTCCTTTTCTCTCTCTCTCTCTCTCTTTATCTATATATAAATTAGAGTAGATTTCATTCCATTAGTTATCTAATACTCAACAAAATTTAGAGATGTGGATTAGCCAAACTGTGTGTATTACAAATAAAACAGAACCTTCTTGATTTCGTACTTGTTGAGGAACTTAGTCCTCAGGTCTTCTGGTGATATTTCAGAGCTATGATAAAGTTAATGCTAGACTATGGAAGTTACCTTTATGGTAACTGATCAAGAAAAGCTGTGTTTAAATTTGATAATTTGCCAGTGCAGACATGTCTCACAGAAATGTGATCCATACCCACAAATGCACTATTAGTGGAAACTGTGGAGAAGTTGCTGTCAATCATATGGTAACCATTACCAAAAAGTACCTTCTAGAGAAGATGTGGGATTCAAGTCAAATGTTAATCAAATCACTCCATGAATTTCAGTCAATAGACTGTAACACAAAACTAAATTCCAATCATTTTCATGCATGCATATTGTTATTGTTATTGTTATTATTATTATTATTATTATTATTGTGAAAAGGATACATTGCTACTCTCCATATAGTGGAGATATTGTGTTGCAGACAGGCAAAACAATGAATTTGACAAACAACACACACACACACACACACACACACACACACACACACACACACACACACCACTGTGTCTGGCTAATGAGGCCACACTGCCAAACCACAGGGAAAGATCAGAGAAGCAGTCCGGGGGTGGGGATATGGAAGAGGCTGGGGCAGGGAGAGGGAGAGATAGCAGCATAGGGGTGGGGGATGGTAAAGTGCTTCTTGTAAGAGCATACAAGGATGATATGGAGAGATGGTAGGGGAGCTAGACGCAATCAGGAGGGTAGAGAAAGAGCATTTGGGAGGGGGGGGGGGGGGGCAGCGGAAAAGTAGAGAAGTAGAAATATTGAGGGTGTGTTGGCGAAACAAAGGGCTGTGTAGAGCTGGAGTCGGAACAGGGAAGGGGATGGATAGGTGAAGGACAGTGACTAACAAAGCTTGATGCCAAGAGGATTTATGGAAACATAGGAATATTGGAGATTGAAACACAGAATATATCGCAGAGACAGTTATCACCTGTGCAATTCAGAAAAGGTGGTTTTGGTGGGAAGGATTCAGATGGCACAGCATGTGAAGCAGTCACTGAAATGAAGAACACTGTATTCAGCAGCATACTCAGCAACTGGCCAGTTTGTTGGTGGCCATTCATGCAGACAGACAGCTTGTTGGTTGACATGCACAGTGGTTACAGTTAGCTTGTAGATTGCAAGACTGGTTTCACAGGTAGCCCTGCCTTCGATGGGTTAGGTGCTCCTTGTGACCGGACTGGAGTAGGTGGTGGTGGGAGGATGTATGGGACATATCTTGCATCTAGGTCTGTTACAGGGATATGAGGCATGACGCAAAGGGTTGGGAGCAAGGGTTGAGTAGGGATGGACGAGGATATTGTATAAGTTCAGTGGGTAACAGAACACCACTTCAGAGGGGTAGGACATTCCTCAATTCAGGGCTAATATCCCTGTAATAGACCTGTCCCATACATCCTCCCACCAACATCCACTCCAGTCCAGTCACAAACATCACCTATCCCATCACCTATCTGTGAAGCCAGTCACATGATCTTCAAGATCAGGTGCAATCACTGTGCTGCAGTCTACTTGGGCATGACAACCAACAAGCTGTCTGCCCGCTCAGCCATCCTTGCTCGGATGACATGTCAACACAGGACTCCTTCGCTCTTGGACACTGGAATGGAATGCAGCTGGATGCACACTCAGCAGCAGCTGTCCGACCATGTGTACTTCGTGTGGGGAATACGAGTCTGTTGCAGCACATCAGCAGTGGCAGCGTGGCGCACGGTAACAGGCAGAGAACGATGTACGGGGGATGCTGCGATGGAATATTCAACTTGCCCACCAGCATCACTTGCAGTTTTAAAATCCCGTACTAGTAAACAAACAGTAATAAAGTAGTTAAGTGTAACCTCATCAGGACCTCCTCCTGCTGTACAATGCACCTTTCTTCGGCAGAGAACCACTGCCCACAACCAGCACCTAAGAAACTCACTGTCACCAACAATGACGAAGTCAGCCACCCACTGCACTGCATGATATTTGAGTGACCAAAAATCTTTATTTTCTTTCCACTTCAGATTACGGACTTTTATTATACCTACAATGACCTTTGCATTTTCAGATTTTCTAAGTTGCTTACCACACTTCTGACAATCCACACTATGTCTTGTAGAATGTTATGCTTTTGTGCTTTTGTCTGTTTTTCAGTCTTTTTCTCATGAACCTCTTCCCCTTGGCAGTTCCCTCGCACAGATCTGAAAGTGTGCTTAACAAGGAATCTTTTCCAAGGGAGTGATCATCATAACACTTTTTCAATGAAAGGTCTCTTGTGGAAACAAACAATGTATATGTATTTGCCTTCTCCGAGCATATTTCGTCTATGCTAGCTGATTCTTCCATCTTTAGGGGCAATTTCCCACCCCAGGAACAAGGAAGTGCCTTGAAGCTCCATCTGCTCCTCCGCCATCTTTGACAACACCATTCATGGAAAGAGGGCGAGTCCTCTAACAGAAGTTTTTTGCCACCTTTACAGATGATTCTTAAAAAAATCTAATCGGCAGCTGTGATTGAACCCAAATCATTTTATCTGATTAGTAGTCAAAGACACTATTCATAGATCACGCAGACAATCAATTCATACATATTGGCCTGCCTGATTCACAAGGTTAAAGGTTTGTTTAAGTTTAAACATTCAGTAGCGCTTACTATCAACAAGGTGTATAAATGTGAAACCTGACTTATCTGAAGAGTTGAAATATGTAAGGGAATGAAATAAATTTCTTACAGCAAGTGCCCATTTAGTGGCAAAGTCTGAAAGTGACATAAATTTTTCATAATTCCCTCCCAAAATAAACTTCAAAGGTGTGATCATAAAGAAACTTTTTATATTAATAAATGCAAATTTTTTCAAATTCTTTCTTGTACATTGGATACTTTCACAAAACCTTGCATATCTGCAGTGTCTAAGAGCAAGAGGGACCAGGATATGAGATTCCACAGAGGGTGTTGAAGTTGCAGGCAAAGTATCATAATATGGATGAAAAAAGAGATTATGACTTACTTTATTTGATTTTGTAACATCCTAGACATATGGACATATAGGACAGTTCAATTCTGCAAGTTCCTTCATCAGGCAGATAAACATTTTTAAATAAAAAAAAATCAATGACTTAACTTTGGTGTATTAAAATTGTTCAAACACATATTGGTGTTTTCTTTACATCAGATCAAGAGAAGGTACAAATCAAGTCAAGAGAAGGTACAAATTGAGGAGTACGAGAAATCACTTGTGACCTCGGCAAGAAATGAACATACAAGAAAACTTTGAAAGCCAGAAAAGAAGAAATATATTCCCTGTAGTCCAGGTTCTTTACAGGCATGCAGTGCATATTTTCAAGCTATGCAGTGGAAAGGGGAGAGATAGAGTGAGGTCACTAGGAATTGCAGTTACACATGTATGAGGAGAGCTAGTGAGAATTGAGAGAACTCTTCTTACAGCTTCCTGTTTCATCATTTTGACAGAGAAATCTTAATAGTATTGCTCATATGATAACTTATAACAACATTAGTAACAGTGTGTAACCATATCACTTTTGGTAAATTGATGCATTACCCAATGTCTATGTGGCTGACGAATGATGATCACCTCAGTGAAAGTATTTGTTATTAGAATTGTAAACAGTTCCGAAGTTATGTCATTTGTGCACATACACTGGCCCTGATGGATGCTGTGTGCCTTCAAGGTGGAACAACAATGGCAATTTTGCTACGAGTTGGCAATTTTGCTACGAGTTTGCGGTACCAGCAGATGGGGCAGTAATGCCATATGGGCATATCCCGGCACAGAGATGTGAAATGCACTATCAAACAGTACACTGTGGCAAAGCAAGTGATGTCATGGAGGGAAGATGGGGTTTAGCTATTCTTTAGTAGAAAGTTAAAATTTGAAAAAGTTTACAGCTTTCAGCAGAGGAGAAGCTGCAATGGCGAAGAAGTTCATATCAAAGAAGAACTACTCGGTTTGTCTGAATGCGGAATTAAGTAGCAGAAGTTCAGAATTTCAAAGTAATGGTGTTCATAATGTAAACACACTACTCTCTCACATTAAATTACAAAACAATTCATAGTCTTATGGACTCAACGTATGTCTTAACATATGCCTAAACTTGGTTTTGTGCACTGGAGTGTCACATTGTCTAAAACTGTTCTTTAGAATTGCGTTCAATAAATGAGATGCGTACTACATCCCTACAGAATAAAAGAGTATAACTTATATTAAGACACTTTCTTCCTTAATTTTATGCTATTCCACATGTATATTGTTATTATTCTCGTTCCCCAATTTCTTTTTCTGGTGCCTGTTTAACATGCTGCAGAAACTTCATTAAATTAAAAATGAGACACTGTGCTATTATAGCACATCTTGTGCATTTATCCTCTGTGGTTCCCTCATGTTTACCTTCAGTTTATAAATGAACTCTAGCTGTTTTTCTGATCCTTTCTCATCATTTTCTGCAGCATATCCCCTCTAAAGAAACTCACAGCCATTCTATGTGACATTTGACAAGTACATGGTTAATTTTCCCTCATGATAAATGATTTTTCATGTTTTCTTGTTCCTTTTACCTTAGAAGCACACTAAAATTCCTACATAACATGATGCAGAAATACAGACAAAGTTAAGAAATACTGTGTTAACTCAAAAAATGACAATTCACAGTTTGCCTACTAAACTATTATACAAAAAATGATTTTAATAATCTTCTGCTTGGACTGCCACATGGGTGTGACAATTCCATCTTGATAAACAACTATTAAATTTAAAAGAACCTGTGTATTCTGTCATGCCACTAAGACTAGCAAGAACAAACAGTTATGTAATTTTCATGACTCACTGTAAAACCCAGGACTGAACAAACTTGTGTTTCATCATACTAAACAAATGAGTATCTGGATATAGATTTGTAATTAAACTGTACGAAATAAGATTAGGGATTTTATTTGGTACACTTCAATTTAAAAATAACACATATATTACTATGTATACAGAATGATTGATGATGATGAAAAATAAAGAAAGTCTTCAGTTATTTCCTCTTCTTCTCCAGATGAAGTGTGCCACTGTGTGCTGCACAGAAGTCCTTTGCCAACATGCAGCTTTCATTTTTTACAAATCATGCACAGAAAAAGAAAAAAAAATACTGTAGGATAGTTTTCTGTACAGAGGCAAAGGTCATGGTCATCTAATATTCACATTCTCTCTTTCTGCTCAGTAATGAAACCAGGAAAAACGGTAAGCAGTCTTTGTCCAACTAATTCTGACCTATGTCTGAAGCATATTTCTCACTGGAAGTCACTTGAGCACTTACAGCTTCCAGTGAACCAATAGCTTAATAATTAGAATCACTCCAAAATGAATCAGTGAATTCTAGTAAGATCTTCAACTATTTTCACAAGGTCATCCACTGTTGCTTCCTGTTTCATCCCACTTCCAGTGTCAATCTGTTGAGGCAAGAAGCACAAAACAGATTAACTAAAAATAGAAAATCTTCTACACAAATATAGTGCTTATATAATGCATATTTAATCATATAACAATATAAACAGACAACAGTTCTGATTTATTCTTTAAAATGAAGTTAAGATAATCTGGGTTATTAAGCCATGTAATATTACTGCAAACAACTGATGTTTCGACTGCTCTGTTGGACGCTTCTTCAGGATCTTGTGGTGTCCAGTGTGAATAGAGTACCATCGGAGACCAGTGTCACCATCTCTCATAAATGGGAGTTTTCCCATGCTTGCGCTGGAGAAGTGGGATTACTGGGTAAAAGACCGGTGGCTACCACTGGTTGGCCATCATCAGTGGATAGTAAGAGATATTTTCCCGTGCAAATGCTTGAGAAGGGACTTATTGGCTAAAGATCCTTTGGCCACAATTTATGGGCCAATCTCATTGGTTAGAAAGGGATTTTTCCTGCACTTATGCTGGAGAAGAGTTATTGCTTAAAATTCCTCCTGCTGCTACTGATGAGCCCACAGCATTGGCTAGAAGTGAAACAGGCAGAGCGTGAGAGGGGAAATGTTAATCGAACATATTATTGTCCACAGAGGTGGCTTTCAGTACTTATTTCCTTGATGGTGGGGGACCACGATGCTAGAAGCCTGTAGGTGTGCTCTCTATTGAAGATACGAGCAAGCATTCTGAGAAATTTCAATTGTTTCTTGGGATTTTGTTGTATAAATGTTTAATTCCTGAGTCAGGCCAATGGCTGTCCATAGACAGAGTTTTTAAGTTCAAATGGCTCTGAGCACTATGGGACTTAACATCTATGGTCATCAGTCCCCTAGAGTTTTAAAGTGAAATATTAATTATGCTAATAGGAAGGATGAGCAACCGCCTTCTCTCTTGTTAAGCTACCTTTTATTTCTGAATTCATGGACCGCATAAACAGAATTCTAAGGAAAACTGGTATGCAGACCACTTTCTTCACTCAAAATAAAGTTCAAGACTTTTTACAACTGACAATGGATGCTCTGATTACCTCCACACTGTTTGCATTTAAGAAATGATGTTTGCCTGTGGAAAAAAGTATACAGGTGAACAGGAAGGATTGTTAAAGAACATATTAGGGAAAACAAACGTCACATGCAGCTGAAACAAAGTATGAAATTGGCGGTAGCAGAACATCATGAGTCTAACCAATGACACTGACCCACTAATGGCAGCCAAAGAAGTTTTTGTCAATAATCCCCTTTTTCGGTATTTGTGCAGGAAAACTTCTCTTACTATTCAATGATGATGGCTCACCAATTGTAACCCAAGGTTTTTTACGCAATAATCTCACTTCTCCAGCACAAGTGCGAGGGAAACTTCCCTTTATACGAGAAGGCGACACAAGCCTCTGACAGTGCTGAATCTACAGTGGACACCACAATATTTTGAAGAGATATGACATGGTGTAATCAACCAGAAGACTTAAACTTCAGTGACACTGGTGATGAATGCCTGCAGACTTATATTATTTAAACATTTATGTTTTTTGTTTAGTATTTACAATTATTCTTCTTTTAAAAAGGGATGAAAGAAGAAGAAGACTGTGCCACTACACATTTCTGATTCTCAGGAAGGCTACATCAATAACAAAAAGAAGGTCAACTCTAAATGTATCATGATTATGTCATATTTCCTATACCTGTAAACCAGCTGCAACTTCCTTCATGTTTTCATGTGACAAGTCAAGGAAACTCTCCACAAGGTCTCCATCTATGAATCCCTCACAAGGTTCTGTTTTAGTATCAGTATTGAAACTCCTCCAGAATCCGTGGTCGATTTTGCCAACAGACTTAATGACATGTGTTAATTTGTCCTCAAGTTCATGCAGGAATTCGTAGAAATCATTTGGGATCTGAGTAACCAAACCTAAAATATCAAAAACAAAACATTACAATTTCATTCTAAATACAATAACAAAAAACAGACTATGCACTGGAATAAAAAAAAATTAACACATGCACAGTAGTACAAAAGCTCTCAAGGCATCAGCACAAGGTACATAACACTTGTAGCAATTGCAGTATAAAGTATGTGAAAAACTAAATGAAGTGCAATGCACATACTTCTGCTTTGAAATAAGCAGCTCCTTTTTGACTTCGTAAGAAGTAAGTTCATGAGTAACTGTCACAATAAACACAGATTGTAAGCATTGTGGGATGAGCTGACTGTTTGAAAACAGCTGGAAGTTATGGTGGCAAATTGACTGATATGACCACTAAGACTTGCACTGACGGTGGAATTTGTCGAGACAACCTCCTGTTGCTGCAAATGTGTCATGAAGTTTCCCAGGTTCCTCTATTAGTGATGCAGTCCACAAAGAATTCCAATAAAGCACTATGTCCAGCCACTGTGGGCTAGTGAGTCACACCTAAATCTGGAGCTATTTCGCTAAAAAAGAGAGAAGGGGCTGTTAGCTGTGGGTAGCCTGAATATTCAGTGTGAGTTTCATATATTATTTATGAGGTGAACAAGCTAAATGTGAACTTGTTACTTAATCTGAAAGGACTGTCTGTCAGGTGAAGAGACAATTCCAAGAAAAAAATTAAGAGTAGGGCTTGCAGTCAGCAGCAGATCATCAGCCACAAAGCTATAAAATATCTGTCACCTGGGATCTGAGCTGTTTCCACAGATGATTGATGAAGACAGCTACCTTTACTTGTGCAGTCTCAGCACAGCCGTCAATCTGCAACACTGTTCCAGGGACTGATCAGGATCCACCGGTCAAGAGCCAATATAAGGGTCCAAGCTACAGATTTTTGTCAATTTTGTGATAAAGCTGCCTGCAGATTCTTTGACTTGTACTTCTGAGAAAGAGACTTGTAAAGCTGCCCTGAATAGGTCAGGTGTGCATCATACACTGGAAACAGCCACTCAAGTGGCTGAGTACGCATGAAAAATTTTATTTTTCAATCTTTTTATTCATGTTAGGTGAAACTCTGAGAAACACGGGTGACTCTCTGCCTTCAGAGGTGTTGTTGTTGTCTTCAGTCTGAAGACTGGTTTGATGCAGCTCTTCATCTCTGAATAATTACTAAATCTGCTCACATTACTCATTTCCTGGTCCTGATGATATCTCGATACCTCAGAATGTATCCTATTAAGTGATCCCTTCTGTTAATCAAACAGTGCCACAAATTTCTTGTCTCGTCAATTCTATTCAGTACCTCCTCATTAGTCACATGATCTAGCCACCTAATCTTCAGCTTTCTTCTGTAGCACCACATTCCATAAACTTCTATTCTCTTCCTACCTAACCATTTATCATTTATGTTTCATTTGAATGCATGCCTACACTCAATATAAATACCTTCAGGAAAAGACTTCCTAACACTTAAATTTATGTTCGATATTAACAAATTTCTCTTCTTCAGAAATGCTTTTCTTGTGATTGACAGCCAGCATTTTATATTCTCTCTACTTCGGTAATCATCTTTTATTGCTGCCCTAATAGCAGAACTCACCTACTACTTTAAGTGTCTCATTTCCTACTGCAAAACCCTCAGCATAACTTGATTTAATTCTACTATGTTCCATTATCCAGATTATTGTAGTAGGTGGTGTGGGGAACAGCTTGGCTAAGGACAGTAATTACAGCATAAGGGGGTGCCTATATGAAATAAAATAGGAGTAGCAACTACACACACAAATGTGAATTTTGTGTAGCCTCTACAGTGCCATGACCAGCCCTGGGTGAACACTGCTGTGAGCCGAGTGGACACACAGTTGAGTAGGCTACTGGTGACGGATATGAAATCTGCGCACTATCACACAAAGCAAGATGGCTGTCCATAAATCTGTAAGAGCATGAGGAGATGGAGATCTCTTCTGAACAGCATGCTGCAAGGCATCCCTTATATTTTCAATCATGCTTGTGCCTGGGAGTTTGGTGGCCATCAGATGTGTTTAAACTCAGAAGAGTGTTCCTGAAGGCACTCTGTAGCAATCATTACTGTGATATTTGTCAGACAGTAGCAAGCAGTTAGTAGTTTGTGGTGACTTCAATGTAGATTTTCTAAAGAATTCTGCTAGGAAAAATGATCTGGAGCCTTATACGGAACCTGCAATCTGATCTCAGTAATTAATTTTTCAACATGTGTGGACAAAGATACTAAGACCAATATTGGTAATGTTTTCTTTAGTCAAGCTCAGAGCAAGAAAATAACTGTATGGTGTACAGTATAGATACTCCTCAGTGCAAATCAAAATAATTAATGACTCCAGAACAAGGGTTTTAAGAATAGTTTATATCATATAACTTGGGATGAAATTTATAATGAACCAAATTGTAAAATAAAATTAATTTATTCCACGATAAATTCATATATTATATGAAAGTAGCTTCCTGCATAAACTAATTAGAAAGGACATTAACAGCCATGTAAAAAACCATGGATCACTACAGGCATTTAAGTATCTTGGAAAAGGGAAACTTATCTGTTGGAAAGAGGTAGAGATCCTGCAGTATTTGCACACTACAAAACTACTGAAAATTATTAAAATATCACGGAACATACACATAATATCAGAAATCAGTCATCCCGACAACAGACTTAAGTCTATATGAAAGTGAGTGAAACAAGCGACAGGACAACCAGCCACACAACAGAATAATATTACTATTGAACTGAATGGAAGAGCTAGAAATGACAAGTCACAGGGAGCAAATATATCTAATAATCATTTCTTAAAAATCATAGAATGTTTAGAGACATACTGCTCAAGAGAAAAAAAATCACAGCAGTTTGCTGAGAAAGCAACTATCATAAAATTCAATCATACGAACGTATTACCAATTTCTCCTTCTGAAATTAAGAAAATTATGTATTCTCTAAAACCTCATCTGGTTTTGATGGTGTTTCCAATACAGTACTAAAGCTTTGTCTCCTTATAATATGCTTGATCTTATCTGAAATATGTGATACATCACAAACTCAAAGCATTTTTGCAGAGAGACTGAGATATGCCATTGTCAGGCCACTATTTGAGAAAAATGATAGGAGCAATGTCAATAACTACCGACCTGTTTGACTGCTGACATTTTCCAAAATTTTTGAGTAGGTAATGTATCCTAGAATAATGTCTCACCTGGGCAAAAATAATATCCCCAGTAAATTACACTAGTATTGTAATCAATCCAAGCATACAAACAGAAACACTAGAAGTGGTAAACAATGTTTTTAAAAGTATCATTGACAGGTTTTCTGTGAATGGTCTCAATCTCAGTTTTAAAAGGACACAACATACTCAGTTATGCACATCTAGTGGTACTACACCAATGAGAAGTATAACACAATGTGAGGAAATAATAAATAGGGTGAAAACTTGAAAATTATTAGGTGTCAATATTGATGAAAAATTAAACTGGAAAAAGTACATTTTGGAACTCCTAAAACAACTTAATTTAGCTACAAAGAATGGAAAATCAAGGATGGAATGTAGCAATATTATGAGAAGGAAAGTCCCTACTAACCACAGAGCGGAGATGCTGAATCACAGATAGGCACAACAAAAAGACTCTCACAATTATAGCTTGTGTGTGTGTGTGTGTGTGTGTGTGTGTGTGTGTGCGCGCGCACGCACACGTGTGCATGCATGCGTGTGCGCGTGCTCACAAGTGCATGCATGCGTGTGTGTTTGTCTACTGTTGACGAAGGTCTTAACAGCTGAAAGCTATAATGGTGAGAGTCTTTTTGTTGAGCCTAGCTGCAACTCAGCAAAAAAATGGTTCAAATGGCTCTGAGCACTATGGGACTTAACATCTATGGTCATCAGTCCCCTAGAACTTAGAACTACTTAAACCTCACTAACCTAAGGACATCACACAACACCCCGTCATCACGAGGCAGAGAAAATCCCTGACCCCGCCGGGAATCAAAGCCGGTAACCCAGGCGCGGGAAGCGAGAACGCTACCGCATGACCACGAGCTGTGGACGCAACTCAGCACCTCCACTGTATGGTGAGTAGCAACTTTCCTTCCAATAATAATGTTACATTCCATCCTGGATTTTCCATTGTTTAATATTACAAAAAGGATAGTTGTTATCACCATACAGCAGAGATGCTGTCGCAGATATGCACAACAAAGAGACTGTCAGAAGTGAGCTTTCAGCCAACAAAGCCTTCATCGAAAACAGACAGTTCACACACACACACACACACACACACACACACAAGCAAACCCAAGTCACACAAATATGATTACAGTCTCTGGCTGCTGTGACCAGACTGAGCAACAGCGCATGATGGGAGAGGCAACCAGGTAACGGGCGTAAGGAGGTGGCTGGGATGGGGAGGGAGACAGATAGCAAGGTATGGGAGGAGGAAGTTAAAGTGCTGCTTGTGGGTGCATACAGGGAAGAGGTGGAGACAGAGTAGGGCAGCTAGATGTGATCGGGAGGTTAGATGAAGGGTAGGGGGTTAACAGAAAAGGAGAGAAGTAAAAAGATAGAGGGTGCATTGGTGGAATAGAGGGCTGTGTAGTGCTGGAATGGGAACAGGGACCGGGCTAGATGGGCATGGACAATGACTAACGAATACTGAGGCCAGGAGGGTTACACAAACATAGGTTATATTGCAGGGAGAGTTCCCACCTGCACATTTAAGAAAAGATGGTGTCCTGGGAAGAACACAGTCCGGGAAGCACTGACAGGACAATATCTTATGGGGCAGTATGCTCAGCGTGAGGGTGGCCCAGCTGTTTCTTGGTCACAGTTTGTTAGCGGCCATTCGTGCGCACAGGCAGCTTGTTGGTTGTCATGCCCACATAGAATGCAACACAGTGGTTGCAGCTTAGTTTGTAGACCACATGACTGGTTTCACAAGTAGCCCTGCCTTTGATGGGACAGGTGATGCTTCTGACCAGACTGGAACAGGTATCGGTGGGAGGTTTTTGGGAGACATCTTGCATCTAAGTCTATACAGGGATATGAGCTGTGAGACAAGGTATTGGGAGTAGGGGTTGCGTAGGGGTAGACGAGGAGCGTATGGAATGAGAGCGCAATGGAAAGAGCAACATTTTAGTGGGGTACAAGTCATATAATGCTACATCACGGGATCTATAGGTTATCTGAAAACTTCTGCTTGTGTTCTGAGGAATTATGAGCTTAAATTAATAATTCCAAAATGAAGAGCAGTAATTTTGCTGATTAACTGATAACTGTGGTGCTAGACTGATGTGAGTATTTCTGACAGGTAAAATATTTGGTAACATTTTGTGATTTTGTAAGGATTTAATTTTCTGGTTGAATAAAAGTAGTGCTCAGAGTTAAGTAGAGAAGTGGGGCAATGATTTGGAACAACTTCCATTCCCTTAATTATGATTTAAGTAGTAATTAAGTTATGTGATGGTGACTATTCGTTTTTCGTAACATAATGATTAGTAACTCTATGCTACTGCACACATGGAGTTTTTGCTATTTTGCAAATGGGAAAGAAACCCAAACATTTCAAGTTTAACCAGTTTCAGACAGAGTTATGACTCACAGTAAAGTTTTGCAGTGTACTATGCACTTTATTTTAAATTTTTAATAGTCCATACCTTTTGTGCTACAGTCAATTTTAGTGCTAATTATTGTGATGTTATGAGGACAATGTAATGCATATATTTGTGAAGTAATGACTATAATTTTTAGTGTGAAACTTTTTTTTAGATTTAAGTTAGAAGTAAAAGTAAGTATACTAAAGTAGGGTATTTTGTCTAATTTTTTCATGTGCTTTTGCAGAGGAGAACCACCTCCAAGGGAACTGATAGCAGCGCCTTTGCTTACTAACTGCCACTTGGACCTGTTGAAGGTGTGGACAACTTGGTGAGAAAATGTGTAAAAGTCTGAAAGTGCTTGTGAAAAATACTAAACACTGAGCAAGTGAAATTTTCTGTATGAAAAGTGAACTGCAATGCACAGTGTAATTTAACTTTTTGCAATCCACGAGGATTTACTTTTTAACAAGACAGAAATTGTACAAAGTGATATATGCCTTAAAAGGCAATCCTCACTTACCCAAAAAGGACATCACTGATGATGAAGATGCCAAATTTTTTTAAAAGAATAACTTGTTGATATTTTGTGCAATTGTATAAAACACTTCATATAAATAGTTTGTATGGGGATTTTCAAATGGCCAGTACATGTAAGTATAAATTTGAACAAACATATGTACTGTAGTTTCTGATAGGGAGATTTCTTATGTAATATTCTTTTGTGTGTAGAATGTTAAACCCACTTCCTGGTCCCTGAATTGCCCAGTTAGCTATTTGCAATATCTATCTGGTCAATCCTATGAGGGGGTGATGTGACAAATCAAGCTGGGATATTTTTATTTCCTCACATTTTGCCATCTGCCGCCTCCAAAATTCTTTTTTCATTTTAACTAATTACCATTAAAATACGTGAGTATAATCTAGATTTTCATAAAAGAGAAAGGCTGGCTCTCAGTTTTAAAGAATGTAACACCAGATCTAATTCTGTGCTTAGTTTTGTGTACGTACTTAATTTTGTAATTTATTTCGGCTATACCCTCCACGCTGCCCTCCAATGCTAAATTTGTGATCCCTTGATGCCTCAAATCATGTCCTACCAACCGATCCCTTCTTATGGTCAAGTTGTGCCACAAACTTCTCTTTTCCCCAATCCTATTCAATACCTCCTCATTAGTTACGTGATCTATCCACGTTATCTTCAGTATTCTTCTGTAGCACCACATTTCGAAAGCTTCTATTCTCTTCTTGTCCAAACTAGTTATCGTCCATGTTTCACTTCTATACATGGCTACATTCCAAACAAATACTTTCAGAAACGACTTCCTGATACATAAATCTATATTCGATGTTAACAAATTTCTCTTCTTCAGAAACGTTTTCCTTGCCATTGCCAGTCTACATTTTATGTCCTCTCTACTTCGACGATCATCAGTTATTTTAGTTCCTAAATAGCAAAACTCCTTTACTACTTTAAGTGTCTCATTTCCTAATCTAATTCCCTCAGCATCACCTGATTTAATTTGACTACATTCCATTATCCTCGTTTTGCTTTTGTTGATGTCCATCTTATATCCTCCTTTCAAGACACTGTCCATTCCGTTCAACTGCTCTTCCAAGTCCTTTGCCGCCTCTGACAGAATAACAATGTCATCGGCGAACCTCAAAGTTTTTACTTCTTCTCCATGAATTTTAATACCTACTCCAAATTTTTCTTTTGATTCCTTTACTGTTTGCTCAATATACAGATTGAATAACATCGGGGAGAGGCTACAACCCTGTCTCACTCCTTTCCCAACCACTGCTTCCCTTTCATGCCTCTCGACTCTTATGACCACCATCTGGTTTCTGTACAAATTGTAAATAGCCTTTCGCTCCCTGTATTTTACCCCTGCCACCTTAAGAATTTGAAAAAGAGTATTCCAGTCAACATTGTGGCACAACTTGACCAGAAGAAGGGATCGGTTGGTAGGACATGTTTTGAGGCATCAAGGGATCACAAATTTAGCATTGGAGGGCAGCGTGGAGGGTAAAAATCGTAGAGGGAGACCGAGAGATGAGTACACTAAGCAGATTCAGAAGGATGTAGGCTGCAGTAGGTACCGGGTGATGAAGAAGCTTGCACAGGATAGAGTAGCATGGAGAGCTGCATCAAACCAGTCTCAGGACTGAAGACAACAACAACAACAATACCTAGTTGGTATCTTTTGTTATAGGGCGATATCAGTAATTGTTTGATAACTTAAATTCTATTGTTGACTTATAAACAAATGTAAATTCTGTACTAATTATGAACATTTGGAGGAACAACTAACACTATTGTTAAAGGATCCATTTGGCTCTATGCGAAAACATGCTAGCAAAGCCAGCCCTTAATTAATTCCAAAGTAATTAATAGTTTTGTCAAAAGTATTGTTGCATAATGATATCTGTTAATTTCAACATTTAATGAAATAATTTGGCCTACCTCTTGTAGTAGAAGAAACTGTTAAAAAGATGGAATTTTTTGATATATTCAGTTAATTTGGTGAGTTAAGTTTTAATTGTAATTTCTGTAGAGTAAACACCAAACAATGTGTAGCTTCAGTGCCTATTATTGTGAGGATATATAAAGGTCCATTTTTGGTCACGAGACAGTCAGTCCACAGTCGAGCTTCAGATGCAGAACCCGTACTGGTTATATCAACAATGCATCAACTTAACAGTGAAATAAGTGTTCCACCAATAGGCTGTGTGTTAAAGCAATGACAATGTGTGTTCAATTTATTTGAAAAACTGAAATGTGAGGTTAGTTTTTTACTGCTCATATATGTTCAACAGTAAACTATTGTAGCAGTATGTGGATGTTTGCCTGTAACCTATTAATGAGGCTTATTGAAAGTTAAACAATAATTAGCTGGCCATATTAAATGTGTACACTGGGGGCTTGTGAACAGTGAAAGTAAAGAACTGTGAAACGCAAATGTAAACCTGTCGGCTACAGCATTTGAAGTATTCAGTGTTGAACTTCCAGCCCCATTTTTCAGCCAGTATAGCAACACAGTACGTAGACACCAAGGACAATCAATGAGGAAAGAAAGCAGGCAAATGTCACAATATGAGAGGACATTTGAATCGTTTTACAAATAAGTTAAAATGTTCTTTTTGGAGTAAATTCGGACCAGTGATATGTGGCCATTATCTTGCAAAATTCGACAGTCATTCGCTCTAACAACTGAGATACTGAATAACTGATGTGAAGTTGGGTAAAATGACAGTTTTCACTAGGAGTTTAATTTTGTCCAATGATCCTACCCGTCATTGTGGCAGTGGAGAGTATATCTTGGAAGTAAATTAAAGTTTTCACAGTGCAACACATTTTTAATTAAGTTAGTAAACTTGTGCGTCAGCATGGTGGCGACCACTTTTTATGCATCTTCTCATTCTCTGGAACAATTAAAAACAAATTTTCAGGAGTTTTTATAGATGTAATTGAACAGTATGGTACTACACACCTTTGTAACCCATTTTCCAAAATGTAAATTGCAAAACAAACCATCATAGCGAATTTGCATTATGATAGTAGGAGTTGTGAACTGGCAAGTGATGTCACAAGCATAAAATGACTCGAATGAAACATTTAAGTGAGTTTTCAAATTATTTTAATTTAATTTCCTTTTTTAGAGAAGAATACTGAAATCCAAGTGGAAACAAAGCATGTTAGGAGCATAAAATGACATAATTAATCATTAAGACAGTACCCAGAAAACAGTCAAATACCCTATTGAGGGTGAGAATACAGTTGGCCATGGCGACCTGGAGTGAGGTTGTTGGTTTTTAGTTCGTTGGGCATTGGGAAAGGTAGTGTTCAACTGCAGTTAGGCCATGGGCACTATGGATGTTGTGTAAAGGGAGGTTGCATCAATAGCAATGAGCAGGGCACCATGTGGTAAAGATACATGAACTGTGAAGTCAGTGGAGGAAATGGTTGGTATCATTTATGCAAGAGGGTAGGCTGCGGGTAATAGGTTGGAGGTGGTAGTCTATGGGAGCATAGTTTCTTTCAGCAGGGGCACAGCAATCGGCCAAAAGGGTCATCCTGGTTGGTTGGATTTGTGGACTTTAGGAAGCATGTAGAAGTCAAAAATGTGGTGAGTGGTAGGGGTGAGGAGAGAAACGAACTCCAGGGAGAGGTTCTGAGATGGGCATAACGATTTGAGGAGAGACTGGAGATCGTGCTGGATTTCTGGAATGGGTCAATGTGGCTGAGTTTGTAGGTGGATGGATCTGACATCCAGTGGAATCCTTCTGCCAGGTAATCCTTGTGGTTCAAAACTACCATGTAGAGCCTTTGTCAGCAGGTAGGATTATACGGGATTGGGATCAGATTTTAGGAGGTGGATGTTGCATGTGGAGGGATTTGGGGAATGATGGTGAGACAAGGTTTGAGGTTAAGAAATTCTGAATGGTTAATAGGGGGTGATTTGGGGGCAATGGGGGTGAATCATGGTTGGATGGAGGAGTGAACTGAGTCAGGCAGGTTTCAACATTGGTCTTTGGTTGAGTCTTTAACAAGTCACACATGACTGAATTTGAGAAGGGGGCAAAAGGTGAGGCCTTTGGAAAGGGCTAGTACTTCTGCATAGGCCTTTGGAAAGGACTAGTACTTCTGCATGACTAAGGTTCTTGGAGGAAAGATTCATGACTGTTTAGGTTCTGGATTCTATATAGTGGTGGGAGGGAGTTTTTGAGAGTGGGGTAAATGTAGTAGATCTGCGAGACATGGTTTGTCAGCTATGAGGGATGTGGGGGTGGTACGGAGTTTGATGTAGAGGTGGTGGATAGTAGTAGTCCAAGGTGGGAGTAGGAAGTGGACCGAGTGCAGAGGTAATTGAGGTGGCATTGTGCATGTTGATCTAGTTCCTGGAGGAAAAGAGTTTCAATGTGTAATATGGGATCCAGAAATCTGGTATTGCGTAACAGGAGAATTTTGTGGATGAAGAGCAGGTATTGCAAGGAGGTTTGGGCCTGACTGATATGGTTATTTGGGACTATGTTGTTGAGGGTTACGGATTGGCGGAATCTGAAAAGATGGAGGTCACTGTGGAAGGAAGGGTGGCAGCCAGAGATGGGTAGTTTGATGGTAAGGCAATTAGGGGGGACTCCGTGAGAAAAGCAACAACGCAGGAACAGTATGAGGGACTGGGTTCTGGTTAGGAACAAGGAAACTTTTCCATACTGATGCAGATGGAAGCAGCAAGGATCCATGGATAAAAATTGGAAAATAATGCAGAATTAAGTCAGAAAAAGATTCGCAAAAATACACCCACACACATGGGCAAAAAAAGAGAAACAACAATAAGTTTGAAGTAAGGGGAAGCAAGACTAAATCTGATGGAGTTGGCCAATAGTGAAAGGTGAAAACCAACTGAAATTGGCCTGAAGACACAAGGAGATCAAAGAAAAAGTAAATAAAAAATAAATAAAAAGATTGTAGTGTGGGTTGCAGGTCTGTGGGTGGCTAAGTGTGAAGAAGGGGGATGGCAGATGTGACTAGATTAGGTGAAGTTCGTGGGTGCGAACTGGAATAGGGAGGAGAAGGTGTGCGCGGTGTGGAGGGATTGGTAGGATGAGATAAAATTTCATATGGCCCAGAAAAGGTATGGGAAATAACATGTAAATATAAGTGACAGTGATGCAAAAAGAGTGATCAATTTGAAGATATAAGATTAATGATATGGGTAGGAGTAATGTGGCACATGAGATGCCACTCAAATGATCCTGGTTTGTAAGGTGACATGAAAAACACAGAAAATAAGACAGAGAAGGACGGACACTGACTATAGTAATGCTTTAGAAAATAGTAACAAAAGAAAATAGTATTGGGTTACAGGATGGGAGAAAAACCATCAGGCAAAATCAAACAATGAAAAATCCAGGATGGACAGTAACAATATTGTGAAAAGGATAGCTGCTACTCATCATATAGTAGAAATGCTGAGTCGCAGATAGGCACAACAAAAAACCTGATAGAAAGTGAGTTTGCGGCCAACAAGGCCTTCGTTGAAAAAAGACAACATACATGTACACACACTCAAGCAAACCAATGTTACACATACATGACCACAATATCTGGCTGCTAAGTCCAGACTCTGAGCAGTAGCGCAAGATGGGATAGGAAATAACTAACTAACTAACTAACAATTCATGTTACGCAAGGAGTGTTTAAAAAGTAAGAGGACAATTCATGTTACGCAAGGAGTGTTTAAAAAGTAAGAGGGGATTTTTAACTTCGTGTGTTGTTTTAAATTGATTTGCAAGACTTTTAGATACTTCATCTGTTATCATCTGTCAAAAAGCTTACATGTGTTTTGGCAGTATTGGAGATTATTTGTTTTGTGTAAAAATGGATAAAAAAATCCATTTAAAATTTTGCTATAAGAATGGAATAGTGTGCACCCAAGTTAAATGTTAAATATTGCTTTTGATGAGTCTGTGGTAAGTAAAACAAGGATTTACAAGTGGCATAATCATTTCAAAGAAGACTGTGAAGATGTTGAAGATGATGATGGCCCTGAATGCCCGAACACATCCATCAATGGAATCACGGAAAAAATGAAAGAAATGACTATTAAAGATTATGGAATAACAATCAGAGAAGTTGCTCATAATATTGGCATACCAACTGGATCATTTCATAAAATTATTCTGGGTAAGTTTGTTCGTTTAATTTTAATGAAAGTTACTCAGGAGCTAATAGATGAAGTCAACCATGATACAAAACTAATTAAATGTGTCATAATAGGTGACAAAGAATGAGTAGATGAGTATGATGTTGAAACTAAGGCCAAATCACACTGTGGAAACATTTTGGATAGCCACGACCAAAACTAGCACTGCACGTGTTAACAGATGTAAAGGTTATGCTGACAGTGCTGTTCTATTTTAAGTGTAGTGCACCACACGTTCTTGCCACAAGGTGAAACAAACAAAATAGGATACTACTCACAAGGTGAAAGTTGTTTGTGTGAAGCAATTTGGGGGGGGGGGGGGGGGTCCCAGATTTATGGCAGAGGAATTCATGGTATTTGCACCACAATAATGCTTCTGCTCACACTTCATTGCATCACCATAAATTTTTGGCTGAAAACAACACTGAACGATTCCCTATCCTCCATATTCACTCCATGTGCCTTTGTGTGTCAAAAAGCAAAAAAACCTTGAAGGGTAGTCCTTTAAAAACACAGATGACATTAAAAGCACATTGCTGAGAGAGCTAAAAGTTGTCCCAAGGACAGAATTCCATGAGCATTTCGGGAATTGGAAAAAGTGCTGGGTTAATTGTACAATACATAATGAGGAATAGTTTGAAAACGATAATACTGATGTAGACTAATAAATAAGCCAAATCTTAGATACAATATTCACCACAATAATAGTGTTGCATCCACTAATTAGTCATCATGCTGTCAACACCTGAATCCTGACAACATTTTTTTTTTTGATGCCTGTCCAAGTATCACTGATATGAATGAGCTTTTCACCCTGCTCTCTTTATTTCCTTACTTGTATTAAATATTTGAATTCCCTGTTAACTACGTCAGTTTTCTCTGCCAGAATCTCTCTCTCACTTACAGATCTCTTCCAGATAAATCCTATGCCATGCAGTGCCTTGTGCAAAACATCTTTCTGCCAAGGAAAATTGAGTTTTGAATTTGTTTTACAGCAATAAGTAATTTGCATAATATAGGCAATATTTTTTGATTTGTGTAAAAGTCCTTCATTTTTTGTCGAATTATCAGTTTTGGAAAGTGGTCTACAATGATGGGTTTCCTCCCAAATTCTTAGTGCTTTTTCTTGACCATTCCAGTAAACCATGTGGTTTATTTTCGTTTTATTTTCTGATGTGAGCTATTGTGGCAAATCTGACTTTTGTATATACTGCAGCACTGCGGGACTGGCAATATTAGCCAACAGTTCTTTTTGTGTCAACTCTTTAATACTGGCTGTACTTACACTCTGGCCAGAGCAGCTGGAGATAGTGGCCATGTGCACATGAGGTGTGCACATGCTTATGTGAGTGGGTTTTCTTTTCTTTTCTGAAGAATGTTTTGGCCAAAAGCTCAGTGTGTAAAGCTTTTTCATCTTATGCTGAATAACAACAGTGGCTTCTGGAATGTTCAAAACTGAGTGCACCTTTCCTTTGATGGAGTCACTGTCTTGCTTTCAACATCAACAACATCCAAGCATTACTGATCATGTGCTGTATTAGTGAGCTGAGTGTCGTCATTGGTATTAGTTAAGGAGCGGTCATGCATAGCTGTGTCATGCATAAATGGTCAGAAAAATTTCCTAGAAAGCAAAGTTAAAAGTTGAATGTTTTCAAGTTTAATGTTTTATGTCAGTTCCCAGGGTAATAGTCTTTCAGTATTTTCATTTATTTGCGGATAGAGAAGTGGAAATATTTATAAAAGCTGTAGATGAGATAGCGTTGTGTTCCTAATCAATAGTTTCTATGGTGGAACATACTGCTATTAGTACATAATTGAAAAAGGCTACTGTGATCAGTAATTACGTGTTAAATTAATGTGGAAACACAACATACAAATGGTTACTTTGGTATGAATGTGAAATGAACTTGACTGTTAATACAAGACTGGATGCATCTACACATTGTTAGGGAGCATGTTACTTGCCAAAGGGATAATAAATCAAAGTAATATTGATTTGTGCAGTTACTACTTCAAAGTGCTATTTTTAATCTTTTAACTGAGAGAGACTGTAAGATTCAAAAAGTATAAAATGTATGTATTTGTATTAGGCACAGGGTCAGCTTTATTTTGTAACAAACACATTCTGTATGTAAAACTACCATACTCAAGTAAAAAAAAAAAAGAGAGCTTTACATTTATTGCCACATCAGGGACGAACATTTTACTAATACTAATCTTATAGGGTTAGAATTGGATTGTAGTCAGGCTGAGAGATAATAGTATTTTGCTACAAGGAACATTCCTTTAGGCCTCATTGAGATCTCTGCTTGCAGAAGACACTGATGTCAATTTTACTGCTCACAACATGGCCGATATCCCGCCAGCCAGTTATAAAATTTTATAGTAGCACATTGTCAGAATTGTCTTACTGTAACTTAGGAGCGCAATACAAATTCACATTGATATCTGACCTCCATACTCCCTGACCGTCAGCATTAATAAACAGTTTAGTCATAATCAGTCACCAGGTAACGATGGAAGAAAGGAGTACAGATTAGGGTTTAATGTCCCACTGATGACATGAATTCAGATTGCAAATGGAAACTGCTGTTCACACGACCTACCTTGAAATTTGCTTTCATTGATTTAATGAAAATATACAAACTTCAAATGGACTGAACCCCAATCTTCCCAAATGAAAGTATAGTGTCTTTGTACTTGCTAATAATTCCAAACCCAGATCCCATCACCTTGTACTTGAAAGGAATGGAACATTTACAATCTGTAGATATTCCACAACTTACAATTGTGCTTGGATATATGGGTCATCTGCTATTGGGCACTTACAAAATACTAACCAAATTTATGTCATTGTGTGTGTGTGTGTGTGTGTGTGTGTGTGTGTGTGTGTGTGTGTGTGTGTGTGTGTGTGTGTGAGAGAGAGAGAGAGAGAGAGAGAAAGAGAGAGAGAGAGAGAGAGAGAGAGAGAGAGAGAGAGAGAGGGAGGAGGAGAGCTGGGTTGGGCATATTTCTCTGTTTCATTTACATTAGATTTTCTAAATAACTTGTACAATCAACTAGTAACTATTTTGGCTTAAAAGAATGAATTAATTGACTGAAAATACATACCAATTGCCCCACTTACAGTTCCAAACAAAACACAGCCTTGGGTTGGTGTGGTTGTTTCCCCTACATGCTGCATAACAAGAGATCCATGTCTAAATACATTCACCATGTCTCCCAGATGAAACTGACCAACCTCTTGCATTTGTTGGCGTTCTTCATCTGTTGTGGCGGCACTAAAAAAATAGTTGATATCACAATATGAACTGAAAAACTATTGTTTCACATTGTATCATTGATTACTAAATCAAACCACAAAGGAAACAGTACATTTTATATTATATTTGCTAACCTGTCTTTCTGACAAACAAATAGATTGAATGAATTTTCAGCACCAAGGAATGTGTCATCATCTATTATCTCAACAGCTGTCATCCAATTCGGATTGTAATCTCTCGCCATCTGCAATATGCAATTAGTCTAGTCAATGCATGCAACAGAGTAATATACAGAGAATAAAACTAATGAAACTTGCTGAATAGTAATCATAATTATATAGTTAACTCACAAACTAAATGAGCATAAAATGGTGCACCAGTAAGCTAGTTAATGTGTACTTTCAATATCAGTTTTAACTTCAGTCGTCACATTTACATACTGCGCAAAAAAGGGAGAGTGGGGGGAGAATAACTTTTCAAAACCCAGAAATTGTCTTCCACTGTGATGCATAAGTTTGAAATTTGGCTCAAAGGGGCCTACACCTGCCACGTAATGGTGCAAAAGGGCGGCACCATGTGTTGACTCATGCAAAACAAAGATAACACCTCAGAAATTCAAGTGAGTTGTAAGGTGGGTTAACAATGTCACATGGGCACAAAATTTCATCACAATTCGGACCAATGCCACTGTATACATGTCACATGATGGGAAGGTTGTCACACACCCTCTTACCCACATTTCACACCTTCTTCTGAAGCCTCTATGATGGAGGTCAGAACCATGGCACAGAGTGTTTAAATCACGCGGTTTTGTTACAGGTGGCCGAGGAAACTATTTCAGATGCACCACCGCTCAGAATTGACATCAAACGCCCTCAGGAGCTGGCATACAGGGCATCAATGAAACAGCCCCTTTGCCTGGGGTATTGATTTCCACATATTTTGTGGTCAAAAATGACAGTCTGCAGCGAGATGAGCGACAGGACAAAATTCTTGACACAATTTGACACCCCCTTGCTGATTCTACCCTAATCTAAAGACACTGGGGGGCTGCAACACCACTGAATATGATCTGCCCCTTTTGGAGTGTAGTGGAACCACAATTTTTGCTCTGGTATACAGTGTGGAACCACCAGTGACAATTCAAAACCATTCAATGAAATCTGAACAAGATACAAAGTAGCACAAGGTGTTAATGCTTTTTCACCTCTCCTGTTTCATGCCTTCCTGTGCCATGTTCACAGAGGAGTGCAACATTGGTATGTGCACAAATAAAACAGGCGAAGGGTCCCCTACGACTGCCTCAGTTTGGCAACACCCACAGTGACATCCATGCACTTTTTTTGTGCACTTTAAAAACTTACCTGTCAGAGACTTCGACACCCATTCAGCTGAATGGTGCCTCATGGCTACTCCAGCCAGCAGGAAACCCCACCTAAGGCGTATCAGAGGGACTGCTTGCCTTCAGGCACGCAAGACTAACTGTGAGGCAGCACTCAGCTGAATAGATGTTGAAGTCTCTGACAAATACATTTTTAAAGTGCTCAACAAAAGTGTGTGTATGTGGCACCGACAGTGTTATCAAACTGGGTTGTCTTAAGGGGACCATTTACTCTTTAAGTCATGCACATGTCAATGTGTCAATGATTGTCTCGACAAACATTCCTGAAGGAAAAAGAACAAAGTGGCTAACTATCTCAGTGTTAAGAACTGAGAATTAGAAGAGAAGGAGGCTTTAGTGTTCAAAACCAGCACACTACAATACAGGCGACAGAGGAAAAATTCAAAATCAGTTGTGGATCAGTTTTCATTTTGAAAATGACAAAGGTCATTTCCCACTGGCTTCTGCAACTGTTCATACCCATTCAGAATACATGTTAAACCTAGGGAGAAGAGGAAATGTTGCATCTCTGTCAGGCTAATCCAGATGCATTTATTACCATGGATGAATGTCGAGCGTATGACTATTACTCCGAGACAAAGGAGTGGAACAAGTAGTGTAAATATGAATTCACCCCCGCCATAACAGGAAAAGATACAGCCATTATCAGGCAAGATGATGCTGATTGATTTCTGGGACTGCTATCATTTGGTGTTAACAGATAATGCTCGTAAGAGGAAAACCATCCTGGGAGCATACCTCCAAAATCTCCTGATGAAGTTATGGCAGGCTGTTAAGGTGAAGCAGCATTGTAAGTTGTCCAAGGGGGAGGGGGGTTGTTTCTTATCCAAGACAATGTCTCCACTCATTCTGCACAGGATACTCACACAAGCTGCTTCTTCAAGCTATCAAATTGTATCTCACCATGTATTCTCCATACATGGCACCTACTGACTACTTCCTTCCTTGGGTGAAGAAATCACTGAGTGTCAGGCACTTTTAGAATGACAGTGAGTTGATTTTCGACCTAGAACATTTCCTGAACAGTCAAACTGCTGACTTCTAGAACTGAAGTCTCTACCCAACCATCCACCATTTGGAAAAATGTGTCCCATTCTTTTTTTTTTTTTTACCACAGGTGACTTTAACAGTCACATCTGTGGCTATGCAAAAAGAGGTCAAAAATAGAGAAGCTGCTCTGGTATTGGCAGAATCCATTCAGCTGTTGTATATTCACAATAGTGCACTACCTCCATCTCTCAACAATGGAACGTGGCACCTTGGATACAACTTTGACTTTTTTGTGAGTGAGAAGGCAGTCCAGCAGCGTTTCAAATCAGCCTGTCCTCCTGTACCAAACACGCATCACCAACCAATAATGTGCCAAATGCTACCAGGTATATGACCACAAAAAATACAGGTTAGCAGAAGAAAGAATTTTAGCAAAGCTAACTGGGACAAGTCCAGTGAGCTGTTAGATAAGGAAATTCAGAAGATCAGTTCAGTCCCAGAACAATGTAACCACTTCACGGAACCATTAGGACTTGCTCTAGTGTGTCCATCCTTAGATGATGCAGATTAATTACATAGACTTGTCCCCGAGACAGCTGCACTCCTGCACCATTGTTATACCTTTTCTGAAAGGTCCCCTTTGGAGAAGATATTCTTGTGCAGATAAACATCATTATCTCCTCGATACATGACACAAGAAAGAATGAATGGGTCAAGCTAATGAAATAAATTGATATGGGTCAAAGTAGCCACAAGGTGTGGAAACTTCTGAATTACCTAGCCAGCAACACCACAAAAACCGCCACACACACACAAATGACAATTCAGATCAAACTGCACATCAGCTGTTCAAAAATGGAAATTTCCTAAATATATGCAAAACGAATGTCAAAAATAGTAGGGCCACACATAAGAGACAAATGAAACTTGACAGAAACTGACAAGGCAATCAATAAGTGCAAAAGATATAATCAGCCAGCTTTGACAATATATGTGTGGAACATCTTATGCTCATTCCTTCACAACTGTAGTATCTTCTCTTCTATCCACTTCAATTGGTTCTTCTCAACCCAGCACACCACCTTCATGGGTGTTGACCACCTTCTCTCTGAGGGATCCACACACACACCTCTGTCCACATTAAACTCACCAACTACCAACGATATTTCCATTGTGACAACTGCCAATCCTTCCAAAAAAAATCACCTCCCATACAGCCTAGCCACCTGGGGACAGTATTTTTGCAGTAACAGTGGCCCCCTTGCCCAGTATGCTGACTGACTCACCAAGGCCTTCACAAACATGCACTACCCAAAGACCTAGTCTACAAAGATTTTCTATGTCATATCCCCAACCACACCAAATCCTCCCAACACCCCCTAGCAAAGGAGCAACCCCCCCCCCCCCCCCAAATCACCTAGTAATACCCCAGACTCTAACAACAGAACCACATCCCTCAGCAGGGCTTTGATTAGCTATCATCATGCCCTGATATGAGGGATATCCTACCCAACATTCTTCCCTTTCCTCCTAAAGTTGTGTTCTGTTGCCCATCCAACCTCCATCCCTATGCCACTTACATTCTAATATCAACCCCAACCTCATGGCATTTGCCACCATATCCCTGAGGAAGACAAAGGTGCAGGACCTGCCCAATCCATCCACCCAGCAGTTCTTGTTACTGTCCTATCACAGACTTATCCTACCCCATAAGAAGGCGGGCCACCTGTAAAACCAGCCATATCATGAATCAGTTCTGCTGCAATTATTGCTCAGCTTTTTATACTGATATGACCATCAACTAGCTACCTATCAGGATGGACGGCCACCACCAAACTGCGGCCATGATCAAAGTGGACCAACCTGTTGCACAACATGAAACTGAACATAACATGCTTTATTTCAAAGGCTGCTTCACAATCTGGGCCATCTCGATCTCCTGTCACCACCAGCTTTTCTGAACTGTGCAGATAAGAGTTATCCTTGAAACCTCCCGGCAGATTAAAACTTTGTGCTGGACCGAGACTTGAACTCGGAATCTTTGCCTTCGTGGGAAAGTGCTCCCCAAGTATGACTCATGACCCATCCTCACAGCTTCAATTCTGCCAGTACCGTGTCTCCTACCTTCCAAACTTCACAGAAGCTCTTCTGCTTCCAAACTTCACAGAAGCTCTTCTGCGAAAGACGAAGGTTCTGAGTTCAGGTCTTGGCCCGGCACACAGTTTTAATCTGGCAGGATTTTTCATATCAGTGCACACTCTGCTGCAGAGTGAAAATCTCATTCTGAGAGTTATCCTTACAACACATTCTCCACTCCAGAAATCATCCCCGCCTCAACCTACGGCAACTACTGTATCCACATTCTCCACCCAACAGTTTCCCCCTCCTCTGTCCTGCCAACTCCGGCCAACTCAAGTGCCCTGTCCCTCATTGTTCACTGCTCTCTGCCTGTGCTCCAATTCATCTTTTCTCCCTGTCTGCTCCTCTCTTTTATGCTTCCTTTTTTCCCTTCCCTTCCTCCCCCACAGCCTCCCGATCCCACACCAGCTAGCCTTGTCTCCCACCTCTTGTCACTTCACACTCCACCAGGCAACACTGTTTCCTTTTTCCCCACCCATAACCTGCTACCCCCCCCCCCCCCCCCCCCCCCCGAACCCCTACAGATGGTTGCTCCTGTTCAATGCTTTTGTTTCAGTCTGGCCTAAGAAGCCACAGATAGTGGACAAGTGCGTGAAGTGTGCTCATTTGTGTGAGTGCATTTATGTTTTCTCTTCTAATGAAGGCTTAACCGAAAGCTTAATATGGACAGTCTTTTAGATATCCCTGTCTGCAACTCAATGTATCATCTTTATAGTAAGTGGCAATCTGTCCTTCCCATAATTGCCCTTCTATAATGCCAGTAAACAATTGCCCTGCAGAGCAGCTTAGCCTGACTTTTTGCCACCAAATCTCAACAACCAGAAAAAACATTTCATTTTAGAAGAATAACTGCCACAGCACATTGTGAGGCTACAGATACAGATGAGAACAGACATGTACTGCAGCAGTAGAAGGAAACAAATAATTTGTCCCTTCTTCATGATCCCAAGCTATCATGACTGTTCAACAGCAAGACCTGAAAGTGAGAATCTAGATCTGATAATTATTTTGTGAATGCAAATGTACAAGGCTAAAGCTCAAAAACCATATATGCACTTCCTGAAATGCAACACCAGTCTATCAGAATCCAAATATATGCTGCTGCGAGGACAACAAAAATACTATTTATACAGAAGGTTCATCTTTCAAAAAGCTACACGGACTGAGTCTGCTGAGAAATTACATCCAGGAAATAAGTTCTCTGCCCAATCATGGAAAATTACCAGACATTTGTAGAAACCCTTCAAAAGACTTCTAGGAGACACATACCACAAGGCTGCAATGAGCATTTTATCCCAGGCCTCTCTTATGAATCAAAGAACGTCCAGAGGAAATAGAAAACACTTTTCATCCTGGTGAATAGATAATCCTATGCCGAGAAACACTAATGGAAATGATTACCAAGTAAAGAGAAAGGAGAAGATTTAAAACCCTAGAAAGAGTAGATGGTCTCACAGCATCAAAGTGGCCTGGAACTTAATCAAAAAAACTTAAGTGTGAGCCTAGGATATCCAGACAACTTCCTACAGTAACATCTATTGAAATTGCCAACAAACTCCTACTAAAAGAAAAACCTAACACAAAATGCCAGGAAATAAAAATTATTGGAAGCCAGAGCCCAGAATAAAAACATGTTTGTAACACAATTTACTGTAAAAGAGCTTGAACATGGACTGAATTCAATAAAACAGGAAAGCAGCAAGAGTCTATGATCTATAAGTAGAACAGGTCAAACACCTTGGCCCTTGTGCCAAACAATGGATCTTACATATTCTTAAAAAATGTGAGATCCCACCAAAGATGTGGAGGAAATCAAAGACAGTGGCACTATTGAAACCTGGGAAACAGGCAGGCCAACTGACGAATTACCGTCCAACAGCAACCTATACCATCTATTTATACTGTACGAATAAATGATTTTAAACAATTAGACCAAAATCTTATTCCCCAAAAAGCTACATTCAGACTTGGAAAACTGTGCAACACTCAAATTCTGTCCTTTGCAGTACACACAGAGAAAGGGTTTGAAAATAGATAAACAGTAGGTGTCACTCTAGTACACTTAAACTCTGTCTATGATGCCATAAACCGTAGAAAGCTCATGAAAAAACTCTACATTACATTTAAAGATGATCATTTCACAAATATTATTGAATCTCTATCACAAAACATGCAGCTTTATGTAACACTGGAGGTAGGAGAAATCAATAGTGACGATAAAAGAACACTTCTGCCCAGGGCAGTACCCTGGCCCAACTTTCATTTAATTTACACATAAATGTTAAACCAACATCAGATCGTACTACATGTTTACTGTATTCTGGTAATATGGCTATTACCACGCAAAGAGAGAGCTTTGAGGAAATACAAAGAAAGCTGGAAAACTCGGGCATCATTCAGAATATTACGAAGAGAACGCCCTCATACAAAACCTCTTTAAGACACAAGTTAGTACTTTCCACCTCCACTCAAAACACGCAAACAGAAAGCTGAACGCTGCCTGGAATGACTGAAACCTGTGACATACAGACAAACAACAAGGATGCCATGCTGGACATATCTCTGACATGCAAATACCATTATGAGAAGACCCAACAAATGTTGTCAAAAGAAACATCTTGCAGACGTATGGTCCAAATCTGCACATGCCAAAAAAGTCAATACAAGCCTAAATAGGAAATGCGTGAAATGCACACCACTTGGGAAGCTGTATAAAGTGGCTAGCTTCTCATATCTTGAATCTTGAAGAATTACACATGAACATACAGAAAAATTTAAACAAGCTTTTGATGAGTGTTACCCCCTTACACAGTGCTTCATGGGTATGTGGCAGACTTTAAGTGCCACAAGAGATTTCTTTACTGAGTTAAATGAATCCCCAAAAACTCCAGCAGCAGTCAAAAAAATCTCACCAGATGGAGCCTCAAAGGTGAAGCAGACAACAATCATAACTGTGATGAAGTCCAGGACATGGGATACCTACAATGTCTCCTCTGCCCCATGAGACATACCTTTCATGACCTATGGCTTCACATGAATGAAGAAATGGATGTAGCCTGATTGTGGACTAAAAAACTTTTAAAAAATTTTCAGGCACAAAAAAGTAGAGGTAATCCCAAGCTTACACCCCATTTAAACTATTTTATGTGCGTGACATAATAAATAGGGTTGGTTTTTGAAATATGGTTGCTTATTACAACAGAACTAATCTTATGGTCCCTAAGACTGCTTTGCTTTGAAGAAAACTGCACATAGATGAATTCGTCAACCCAGCTAACTGAATTCATAAACATAACAACTCCTTCAAAAACTAGACTCCATGTGGAATTCTTCGATTTGAAGGAATTAATGTAATTTAATATTAAATGATGGGCGTTCAATAAGTAATGGAATGCATTTTCTTCCGGTTGGAAAAAATGTGAAATTTGTTATGGGACATTCAGGAATATTCTCACTTCAGCCACTATACACTGAAGATTCTTTGGCACTTCAGCCACTATACACTGAAGTGCCAAAGAATCCGGTATATTCAAATACAAAGATATGTAAACAGGCAGAATGTGGTGCTGCGATCGGCGACACCTATATAAGACAACAAGTGTCTGGCATATTTATTAGATTGTTTACTGCTTTTGCAATAGCAGGTTATCAAGATTTAAGTGAGTTTGAATGTGGCGTTATAGATGGTGCAGGAGTCATGGGACACAGCATCTCCAGGCAGCAATGAAGTGGGGATTTTCTGTACGACCATTTCATGAGTGTACCGTGAATATCAGGAATCTGGTGAAACATCAAGTCTCCAACATTGCTGCGGCCAGAAAAAGATCCTTCAAGAAAGGGACTAACAACGACTGAAGGGAATCATTCAATGTGACAGAAGTGAAACCCTTCCACAAATTGCTGCAGATTTCAGTGCTGGGCCATCAACAAGTGTCAGCGTGCAAACCATTCAATGAAACATCATCGCTATAGGCTTTCGGAGCTGAAGGCTCATCTGTGTACCCTTTAAGACTTATGACCCAAAGCTTTATGCCTCATCTGGGCCTGTCAACACTGACATTGGACAGATGATGACTGGAAATATGTTCCCTGGTCAGACGAGTCTTGATTCAAATTGTATCAAGCAGATGGACATGTAAGGGTATGGAGACAACCACATGAATCGATGGACCTGGCATGTCAGCAAGGGACTGTTCAAACTGGTGTATGCTCTGGAATGGTGTGGGGCATGTGAAGTTGGAGTGATATGGGACCCCTGATACATCTAGATACGACTGACAGGCGACACATACATAAGTCTGATCCATCCATGTCCATTGTGCATTCTGACGGACTTGGGCAATTCCAGCAGGACAATGCGACACCAGAAGCGTCCAGAATTGCTACAAAGTGGCTCCAGGAACACACTTCTGAGTTTAAACACGTCCACTGACATGAACACTGTTGAGCATAAGTGGGATGCCTTGCAACGTGCTGTTCAGAGGACATCTCCACCTCGTACTCTTACAGATTTATGGACAGCCCTGCAGGGCTCATGGTGTCAATTCCCTCCAGCACTACTTCTGACATTAGTCAAGTCCATGTCACATCATGTTGCAGCACTTCTGCATGCTCGCTTGGGCCCTACATGATATTAGGCAGGTGTACCAGTTTCTCTGGCTCTTCAGTGCAGTTTCATTAACTCCAATATGTGGCAGCACTATATGTAGCCTTCAAATGGCATATGTAACGAAGGCACGTTCCCAGCAGAGAGCTGTCATTGAGTTTTTTTTGGTTGAAAACCAATGTCTATGGACACCTGGCAGTGAACAAAAGCACATCTCATTGTGCAAGGCATCAATCATAATTTCAACAACATTTCACAAACCTGTCCGATCTCCAGTGTGCCGACTGGCTGCACACAGCAACATGAGTGATGTATTGCAATCAAATATGTTACTGCTCAACTATATTCTCTGTTGGTAGCCTAGTCATGATTCTGTTTCATGTCATCCTTCATGGTGCAATGATCAACTCTGAAGTGTGTTGTGCTGCCCTCACAAAACTGAAGAAATAACTCCAGCTTGTTCATTGCTGCTAAAATGCAAATGAACTTCTCTTTCTCCATGACAATGCAAGGCGTAACACAAGTCTGCACACCTAAGAGCAGATCATAAAACTTCACTGGTCTGTTATTCCTTATCCACCTTACAGCCTGGATCTCGCACCTTCTGCCTTCCAATGAAGGATGCACTCCACAGGAAGCATATAGTGGATGATGAGGAGGTTACTGATACAGCGATGATGGCTCTGACACTGACCAGTAGAGTGGTATCTTGTGGGCATACAGGCCCTTCCAGTAAGATGGTGTAATGCCATTGCACTGAACACATATTATGTTGACAGACAGTTTTGAAACCAAGAGTGATGAATAAAATGACATATTGGAATCCTGAATCAAACCAACCCGCTTTACGGAAAAAAAGAAAGGGTGTTGCGTTACTTATTGAACATGCCCCATGAAAGTTCCTCTGAATGCGAGTTGCCAGTTTTTTTTTTTTAAAAAAAAAAAAAAAGAAAAAGAAAGGCTTGTGTGTCATTACTATTACTTTTCACTGAAAAGAGATTTTTTATTGTCCACTTAATACCCCCTTTAAATAATTTAACTTATTTCCAGTGGAATTGTTAATTGCTTGCTTACTTCCCACAAATAATTTGCTTGTCGTCATGTTATCCATTCCATCAGTATGTGCAAGAAAAAACTGAACCATGCAAGTAATTTCAATTTCCATCCAACAGAATAAATTATCTTAATGTCAACAAATTCAAGAAAGTGACTGGCATATAGTTTATGAGAATAATAGATGCTTTCTTGTTTGCACAAACACTTACCTTACAGTAAAGGGGGGAGGAAAGCCAGGAAGAGAAAGAATGTACATAATTTTTGATATGAGAGAGATGAGAAAGTTTTGCAAGTTAGATAACTAGATGAAATATAAGTTAGTTAAAATCAATCAAATAATACCTGCTTCACTGAAACTGAATTCTATTCATAAATAACAACTTTATAGAGTAAGTAAGGTTGCCCACAATTAAATTTTGATACTGAAGTGAAAAGTGTACACAACTGAAATTTCTAAATATGCTTATCTTTAAGACTATTGTCACTAGTTTCACAAAGAATATTTGATCTTAGGCTGCGGGTGCTTTGGAGTTCCAGCAACATTTACAAAAGCAAAACATTTCATGTCTGCAGTAAGTTGAGTGTTTCCCAGATAAACAGTAAACTATTATTAATGTCTGAATCACCAAGGAAAGCTGGAGCTACCTCTTCGAAACTGCCTTCCATTGTTCTGTACTGTAACAGAGTCATTGATCGCATCAGGTCACCAACCAAAATAAAATCGCCTTTTGTTTTAAGGAATAATGCAATTATGTTATTGAAATGGCTGCACTCCAGTCTTAACTCTTTCTCTGCTGTCCATTCGTAAAGGCGTACCTGTGAACAAAGCATTTTTTACTCTGTAGCAAAGATAACAGAAAAAGTTCTTTATACTAGTTCAGCCCAGTAATTAGAAAGTATGTGTGGTCACATCAATGGCCAATATTTATACAAATCATTACTTTACTCACAGCATGGAAGCAGGTTGCACCAACAGTGGTTTCAATTATTGAAAAATAATTTTTCAACTTCTGAAGTCTTACCAGATTATATTCCAAAACATGCTACAGGAATCTTGTATAATAAATCATTTTGTATATAATTACAACAACTAGACCTAAATACACTACTCTTAAACTTTGCAATTTTTTATGAAAGTAACAGTAGACCTGATAGAAAATATTTTGGCTTGAGTGTTTCTATCTGTCAAAACTGATCTTCATTTTTATTTGAATAGAAGTGTGTTGCAGAAGGAAAACAGAACACTCAAAGAACTTAAACCATATCAGTAAAATCCAATCAAAATGTTAAATACTGTCATACTTGCAAGTGGCTGAAGCAGTAATAGACTTCATACTAGTCCCTAGAAATTCACATAATGTGGTTTTTACACTTCCAACCAACAACTTTAGTCTTAAAGCCATTTGAAGTACTCACTTTTTATTATATCTGTGTCAGTAACTCCCAACCTTCATACTCAAACAATACACTACTGCAACAGCAGCCACTGTCCAAAATTTCTCCTTTCGGCATCGTATTTCTGTTAGAACTGATGTTCAGATTATAGCAATACATACTATTAAGCACATTATTCAATTTACAAGGCAGTTTTAGCTTCAATTACACAAAGCACTTCAGTATTTGTCCAGTCTGAACATCACGCTTGACCTCTGCAGACGATCTGCAGCAAGAAAAAAATATGAAGATTCCACTCCTCATGAACACCATTACACTAGAGTGGAATTTATGCTTTTTGCATCACACCAGTCCCTATGAGCACTAATGCTACCAAAAGGTTTCTGGCTGCATTACTGACATTCTAAAAAACTGTAGCGATCAGTTACAAAAAGCATCCAAAATAAAACTTCTCAAATGCATTCCAAGTCTTTTTCAGGCAAAACAAAGCATATATTGATAGAAGGGGTCACTGTATATAAAAGTGATTGAAAATGGTTTCTCACATCCATAGCTTCATTTTTACTTTTCTGTTACTGTCTGTTGTGCAGAAATATAAACATTTCATTTCTGCTGTTAGTGTGAGAATTACTACTGTGTTCAAGCTTGTTTTGTATGATTTACCATTTAAAATGCCAAGATATAGTGGTAAAGTGTTTAAGAAAGTGGCTAAAGCTTGCCACTTACATGTGAATAAACAGTTTCTACAAGTGAGTCAGCATAATTCAGCGGAAGATAATTGTGAAGCTTAGACAACAAGCAGTTCACAGAAGAAAATTGAAACTGGTGTAGAGTCTTAGTCCACCAAAGACGAAGTGAATAGTGGTTTTAGGGTAATTGATTTAGAAATTGTGTGTTCTATTATTAGAAATTCTTGTGCATGTGGTAACTGTGGCAATTCTTAGTCCATTAAAGACGAAGTGAATAGTGGTTTTAGGGTAATTGATTTAGAAATTATGTGTTCTATTATTAGAAATTCGTGTGCATGTGGTAACTGTGGCAATAAATCTTTGAAATTATATGACAACAAAGACAGAGATGGTGTTGTGTGTAATATGCACTTGTTTTGTGACAGCTGTCAAACTGACATTCAATTCAAAACACCAGTTGCTAAAAATTGGGTGTATGAAGCCAACATAAGATTCTGCTATGGGATGAGATGTGTTTGTGTTGGTAGGGAAGGTAGCAGTTTGTTTTGTGCAATAATGAATATGTCATCTTTGTCTGCCTCGTACTCAACACTAAACAATCATCTTCTGAACGCCTTGGGAACAGAATGCAATAACAGTTTGTCAGCAGCAGTGAAAGAGGCAGTTTTATTTAACAAAGACAAAGAGCAAGAGGACCAAACGTATGGTTATTATCAATATTATGTGAGCACTTTATGGTGTAAATCCTTATAAAATCTTTTATGTGCATTTCCTGGATCTTTCATTTTTCAGTACATAAGGAACATTTTCCCCTGAATCATTGGAGATAAAAAACTGAAATTTTCTGCATGCTTTGTTCATAGAATAACACAAATTCCTGTGGTACAATTTTTTCTAGGTGTATTTCCGTAAAAATTATTTGCTTTTCTGTGAAGTTGAAATTACTTTGTTTCATATGCATAATTTTTAAAATAAATCATAAGAGCTCTAGAACTGGTATTAAAAAACTGTTCCGCATGTTTGCTTATCTGATTACTAAGAATTACCTACCATAATATGAAAGTTGTAAATAAAGTAAAGTAATTTTTGTGAAAATGTTCCTTGTGTGATAGCATGTGTTGCAAAAATTTCCAACAATGCCATGAAAAAAATCCAGAATGTACCCCATAACATAATTACTTCATGTGCAAAATTTAATTCTATTGTCTCTTACACATCAAAAACTGTATTACATTATGTAAACATGCCCATTTTCTTCTAACCCCCCCCCCCCCCCAACTGTTTCAAGAGCTTTACAGATTAATTCATGGCATATGCAGAATATTCATGTCCAAAAATTGTTCTTCCAAAAGAAGGTGCCAGGCTGTAATGAACTGTGAAAACAGAATGAAGCAAAATTACATAACTTAGCATCTGCTCAATTCTGTACTATGCAAACTTGCTTTGCCACCCATGAGAGTACAAAAATTGTGCATGCATCAAAATATAACAAAATTAACCGTACGTCATGAGTATACTGAATCCTACATTTTAAATCCAAGATGCATTATTTATTCTTGTAAGATACTTAACAATTTATTTATTTTACTTACTGTGCTATTTATGCTTGCAAGCAACCGTCCATTGAATTCGACTAGAGAATAACATGCTCCCTTTATTTCTTTCTCTGCAACCTGAGTGAGTTTCCCATCTTGATAATGGAACAATATAATGCGACCTTGCTTTGGTTCACTCTCTTCAGGATTCACGAGTGCAGTGCCAACAATATAATAAGTATTTGGATCATCTCCTAGTTTGCTTGACACAAGGCTGAGTGCATATTCTCCCTGCATAAACTGATGTGCATGAAGAACTAAAAACATAGAAATTGGAAATGTCAGTGAATGTATCTTATGAAGAAACATTAAAAACGTAACAACAGTAAAACAGAAGAGTTATAAAATTATTTGCAATAGATGATAAGCATATCTTTATATCTTTATCAGATACTAAAACAGAGACACTAAGTCAAGGTGTGCATTATATGCAGAAAAATATTCAGAACAACTAGTTTATAGAATAAACAATTTCTCTGAAAATACCACTGCTTTCATTTTGTGTATATGTCTTGTCTCTAAGTGCCCCCCACCCCCCAACAACCACCAATACACCTATAGATTAAGCCCGAATGAAAAGAGCAGGCAAATGATGAGCATCGGATAGGGACATACTAGCAGCACCTGAGCTAATTTGCTGATTCAACATATTGATGAAAGAACACTAAACTGAGAAGATATTTAAGTTTTCTTACATTTTGTATGCCTCTAGCCTACAAAGTCAATATTTCTGCTGATGTCAATTAACACAATGTTCTTAGGCATTTGTGGGTGGGATCTATACAGAGATCAAGATAAAAAAAAATGTTATGGATTACTAAATAGAGTCTGAAGCATCTATTGTGCCTGTCTTTTACAGGGATGCTGCTTACACAACTTCCATGTTACTTTTGAATACTTTTCTACAGCAGCTGTCTTTCCTGAAATAGAGTTTTGATTTCACTGATTTGTTGACTCACTCAATCATCACAGTCCATAGACACCATCAAGAAATGAAACCAATGTGTTTTAACGAAAGACATACAAATAATTAAAACCTATTCAGTACACTGTATTAACAGTGAACTGTCCATACAGTGTTCAATGCTATTCATGCTAATCTCAGTTAAATAAAACCAAGTGAATTAGAAAGAAAACTGCTACTTTAAAAAATAGCCCGTTTTCTCAGTCATACTCAATAGCTGTTGTTTTATGTTAACATTTACATGATCACACAGGTATTTTTTAAAAAGAATAGTTACCTACATATGCAAATATGGAGTCCTCTTCACAATCAATATCTTAATACTAGTCTTGCAGCTTTATGATGAACATTGTTACCTGCCTATACATAAAAGAACTTTTCAGACTGACTGCAATACTCGACACTGCTTCGACAAAGGACAAACGAACTGTCATCTTTCCACCTAAGATTGAGCTTCGGCTACATTAAAGATCAGTGTGTGAGAACTACTAAAATTTCATATTCACATTCATTGGCTTTGCCAACTCTCAACCAAACTGTCGCCTTCCAATCTAACCTAGACTTTGGGCTATGCAACAGGTCAGTCAGTAACCACAACCAATATTTAAAAACTAATATAGATATAAATGAAATATTATCAGCATTCTGTTCTCTTTCTGTTTGTACACTTACATGTTAAAACATCATTAGGTTTACAGGATGAAGCCAACATGTGGCATCAGATAATTAGTAAAATGAACGTATCATGTTGATGAAGTTCTTTTGAATTGATAGGAATTCATAATTTTTTGCTTCATGTTACATGGATGCTTGTTGAACACCTTGGTAGGAAAGCACGTTAATCCATTGTCAACACCAAGCCAGTAGTTAATGTCTACATTAAAATTATTCTTTAACCTTGTATTGTGATAGTGTACATCGCAGTTTAGCTAAAACAACAAGTGTCTGGTGCAGTTTTAGATTGGTTACTGTGGCTACAATAGCAGGTTATGAAGATTTAAGTGAGTTTGAACGTGGTGTTATCGTCGGTGCATGAGTGATGGGCCACAGTATCTCTGAGGTAGGAATGAAGTGGGGATTTTCCCATATGACCAGTTCATGAGTGTACTGTGAATATCAGGAATCCATTAAAACATAAAATCACCAACATGAAAATGATCCTACGAGAACGGGACCAATGATGACGGAACAGAATCATTCAACTTTCTGCAAATTGCTGCAGATTCCAAATCTGGGCCATCAACAAGTGTCAGCATGTGAACCACTCAACGAAACATTATTGTTGTGGGCTTTTGGAGCTGAAGGTCCTCTCGTGTTGACTGCATGACACAAAGCTTTATGCTTCATCTGGGTCTGTCAACGACAACATTGGACTGTTAATGACTGGAACCATGTTGCCTAGTTGGATGAGTCTTGTTTCAAATTGTATCGAGTGGATGCACATGTACAAGTATGGAGACAACCTCATGAATCCATGGATCCTGCATGTCAGCAGCGGACTGTTCAAGCTGGTGGATACCCTGTAATGGTGTGAGGTGTGTGTAGTTGGAGTGATATGGGACCCCTGATACATCTAGATACAACTCTGACAGTTGTCACTTACATAAGCATCCTGTCTGATCATCTGCACCCATTCATGTCCATTGTGTGTTCCGATGGACTTCGGCAACTCTCTCAGGACAATGCGACACCACACATGTCTAGAATTGCACTTAGTTGCTCCAGAAACACTTTCTACTGAGTTTAAATACTTCCTCTGGCCAACAAATTCCCCAGATATGAACATTGTTGAGCATATCTGGGATGCCTTGCAACGTGCTGCTCGGAAGAGATTTTCACCCCTCGTACCCTTAAGGATTCATGGACTGCCTGCAGGGTCCACGGTATCAATTTCCTCCAGCACTACTTCAGACATTAATCTAGTCCATGCCACATCGAGTTGTGGCACTCCTTCGTGCTTGCGAGGACCATACACGATATTAGGCAGTTGTACCAGTTTCTTTGGATCTTCTGTGGATAAACCTCTATTCAATGGCGAGGATGTCAGCCATGTATATCAAATTGTTCTGCTGTATTACTTGCCTGTTGGGTGATAAAAAACGGACTAGCAATATCACAAGTAGTGTTGTTTACTTGCAAAATCGACATGCACCACTTATCATTAAAAGATGAAGTTGGGAGACAGAGGAATACCAGTGACCTCAACCATATGATTCCTGAAACCAATCCACAATTCATGAATGACTTGGTATATTCCCATCAGACTTCATCTTCTGAGGAAAGAACACATGATAAATATTCAGCCTGTATCTGCGAAGAGTTGGTGTGGATGCGTATCCTGGCACAACGCCTATTCTATGTCGGTCATTGGTATGGCCTCAATTGGATTATGGTGGAATCAAATTGGCACTCACCAAATTAGACTAAATACAGTGCCACTACATTTATACCTGTATTATTCAGACCAATTATCATTTCTCTTTTGTTGTGGTAGGGGAGCGGGATGGGGGGTGAGGAGGGTGCAGCACAAACACTGCTGAACAGTAACCAAGTACTAACAGGAACACCTCCTTTGTACCCTGTTCACTGGACTAACCAGTACTTTGAAATCTCCTTTTCCCAGCTGCTCTCTTCATGTAACATTCATTGCTCCCTGAAACTGAAACATCAAATTTTGAAGCAGCTTGGAAGTTCTTTGAAGTTTCTCTGAATTTCATTGCACCAAGGCCACCAGTACTGTACTGTGGAATCTCCTGCGCCCATGCCCCATTTGATTTATAGATTGGTCAGGCAGCAAGAGATATCTAATGTCATATTGCATTTTAATCATGCACACTTCCTCCTCACATCCTCAACATGAGGATGATTTAAATTCTATATTTTTTTCCCCGTCGCGTGTAAATACTCACCAGCAAGTAAATTTGTGCAACAGACTACGCAAATTGAAATGTAAATGTACCACTAAAATCATCACTACCCACACATCATAAAATGTAAAAATTTACAAAAATAATCATGGAAGTTTTAGGAGATTTTAACCTGCACACATAATTATCAGCTATTATGTTGTCTGTATGTACTAACATACAGTTATTGTTATCATCAGAAGTGCTCTTGATGGAATATGGAGCTTGCTGCACAGTATGTAAAGCAAATATTATGTAATAAAATTTAAAAAAAATAGTAAGTCTTTGCTACTCGAGGACAAAATAGTGACATCTGAAGTGCAATTGCCTGTAAAGTTTGAGAAAACTAAAGATTTCCAGATGTGTATCAAGAGCACTGATGCTTGTGTCACTTTTGTAAAGGTAATAATTATTCAGTACATTCCATGGCCAGAATACAATTAATCTGACACATGTTAACTGCATCTTCTGTCGGTCCTTAATAGAACAACACTATAATAAATGAAAAACACCAGTTTGCTTTTGTTCTATAATACCGTAGAACAAAAGTAAACTGGTGCTTTTCATTTATTAATCTGATACACTTACTGTTTAGGGTGCACTTTAAAGCAGGCACTTGCTAAAGAGACACTTAACAGTCTTTTTTTGTTTTTTGAGGGTCTGAAAATAAAAGACTAAAATTTATCAATCTTCAATCATAAATGGGGGACTATAGGTGAAGAAGGGTATGATGGAATTGTATATAATTTCAAATGCAGAAAATGCAATTCAGAAATAAAAGCAAGGACTCAATTACTCTGTCAACTTAATTCTCATCTATGCCATATAACCAAAGGCTACTGACATGGTATTCTACATGGCATAAAAAACTGTAAACACTGTTCAGTATTTTCTGTATAGAAACTGTACATAATTATAATCACTTTTAGATGTCTTTCAATGAATGCATCTTTGCTAGCATGGTTCTTGCCTTGATGATACTCTCCTCCATTGTTCATGATCTGAGTTCCAGTTTTTAATAACTGAAGCTAACATAACAACAGCAATCACTACTACCTTTATGCCTTAACTGCTTTTTTAGAGCTATCATTGTCACTAGAAAACTATGCACCACGAACAATGCAGTGTGGATACATGAGACAGGTTTACATACAAGTACTGCATGTTTTGAAACTATGAAAAATAATGTAACTGAATATATATGTTATAAAAACCTTCAAATGTATGTTGATCAACCACTAAGAGGTTGTGTACTTCCACCTCCTGGCCAAAATCAGCAGCTGAATTGGCAGAACCCAATGCTCCAGGCTTTACAAGTGAGAGAGACCCAAGGATGGATGATGAAGTTGTGCTTTGCGTTTGTGTACTTGCACTTGGCCGGACAGGTGTAAGGCCTGCTGAGTCTTGTATATCAATCCGCATAGTGATTACACCAAACGTCTGCACACACAAAAAGCTATGTAACATTATGCTAAGTTACAAAAATTATTCTATCACCTTGCACTCGCTCTGAATGGTTAATTAGATATTAAAGAGTACAATAGTACTTTGCCAAATTAATTAACTGTGTGTCAAATAATTATATTTGTATATTATTTATTGTACATTTCTTGTTAGGGATTGATCATTTGCAGTACATTAAATTGAGAGCAACAGCAAATTTCAAGCTCAAAAATATAACCGCTGGTGAAAAATTTGTTTGCATAGTAAACAAAATTGTGAAGAATACACTATCCAGCTATTTTGTCCAGCATGCTCCTCATCCACAACTGTTGTCATCAGTTTGATTAAACAACAGCTCCAGCTTCATAAAAATGTTTTTATGTGACGAGAGCTATTATTTAATTAACAAGGAACAATTCACACACACCGTGCATGGTGCGACTACACTTATTAAATGTCATCAGGCATGACAGCCCTGTTACTTTTCTTGACTCGATGTTGCAGGGGGGGGTTCAAATTGAGCAGTTCTGTTTACATCAAATCCACCATTAAATGGCATACTCTACTCTTTAGTTGTTGACATCTACTGAACATTATAACATTCTATCCTCTAAAGTCACGGACTTAAAGATTTAATCCGAACTGAATAATAATGCGGCAAAGGTTGACTGCAATATCCTTCAAATTATTAAAGAGCATACAGAATTTAAATCAAGTGATACTAAGGACTTTCGTGAGGCTTGCCTTGAAATTAGTCAGCACTGGCCAGTATTCTTTCCATATCTCGCACAGTAACTATACATTACCCATCCCTGCATGTCACTATTAAAATACCATACCACTGTGAAATCTTTTCACTGTATCTTCTTAGCACCATGTCTACTTCTGGTGTAACACCACAAAGACAGAGGAGACTGGCTGTGAGATTCAGCATATTATCTATGCAGCGACTTCAAAAGCTGGTGGTTTTGACATTTATGCCTGTCAATAAAGAAGTCATTAGAAAAACAGTACAATGACCAAGAATGCAAGGGAAGCTGGCAGCAGGATTTTTGAATCAATTGTTCTGGCTCCCAATTGAAGAGATCAGATAACCATGAAAAGCCTGAATCAGGCTGACAAGATAGGAATTTAACTCCACCATCTGTGGAATGTGAGTTCAATGTCTTACTCTATGTGAAACAGTATTTGGTCAGATGACTTAACATAATACTGCTCAGTATTCTACATTAGAATGATTGGTTTCCAACAGATTAAGAAAGGCTTAATGTTCCCAAGCAAGCTGTTTATGCTGGAAACATTCAATTTTCCATTTTCTGAACATAATATGTGACAGTTCAGGTTATCAATGAATGAGCTTTATCATTCTGATCATTAAGATTCTCTTTTCCAGCACCACACCTACCAAACTTTGAACCTGAGGACAAGCCTCTAACTTTTCGTAAAAATTTTCTGGGTTACAAAATACATAATTTTATAATATTACATAGTAATAACCCACATGAATGTTACAGAACTACATCTGACTGTAAATGTCTATAAACATACATGTTTTTAACACTTGCCATTCACCCCGTCATAACTCTAATGCAGTGTTATTAAAGGGAGGAGGAGGGGGAGGGGGAGGGGAGTTTAATCTTCCAGCTCTGGAAAAAGGTGCAGCAAATCTTGAGAATCATCATAATTTTTTGCTATCAATCCAAACAACACTGTAGTGCTGTAAAGAGAAAAATAATTTGGGGTGAGTGATGAACAACTTGATGCAAGTAAGTTAACTGACTGCCTGTCATTGTGTGGTTTTATTTAAACAACTGGCTGAGTTTCTAGCTCCGCCCATCAAACATGTCTGCTGCAAGTCATGTGAAGAGCTTGACACTAACATCTTGACAATACTGATCACACATACTGATACTCCTGTTTGAAGGTGATACATTGTAGAATATTGATAAAATGATTCCGTTTCTAGGATTTGGTAGAACAAAGGTGGTTTGAAAAGTTCTCAGAATCACCACGAGAGGTCAGCACTAGCACAACGAGTTGTTCACGTGGTATTCATTGGACTGTTGCCTGTAAACACAGGCCACATAAGTGCTCTTGGAAGAGTGCTGTGGCAGTGACATGGCTTTGTCGTCGTTCACATGTAGTGATTTGCGTGGATGGAAAATAAATAAATAGATAAAAATTAAGAAATCGAGATACAAGCAGTGATGAAGTACTTCGTAAAGCAAGGTATGAAAGTAAAAGACATTGATGCCAATTTCCAGAATACACTGGGGGACTCTGCTTCTTCCTATTCATGTGTTTCCAAGTGGACAACTGAATTTAAATTTGGTCGAGAGAGCTTAGATGATGATCCGCTCAGTGGTCGGCCAAGATGTGTCACTATTCCAGAAATCATCACATTTATGCACAAAATGGTCATGGAGGATCACCAATTGAAGGTGCATGAAATTGCTCACACTTGCCAGATGTCATCTGAATGGATATATCACATTTTAACTGAGGAATTAGAAATGAAAAAATTATCTGCAAGATGGGTGCCATGACTCTTGATGTGAACTCACACATGTGCCATTGCTATGGAAAAGTTACACACACAAAGGTATGAATTGTTGCCACACCAGCCTTATTCTCCTGACATGGCGCTGTCAGACTTCCATCTCTTCCCAAAACTGAAAATTTTTCTTGGTGGACGAAAATTCACTTCAAACAAAGAATTGATAGCTGCAGTTGACAACTATTTTGCAGGCCTGGAGGAAACTCATTTTTGAGATGGGATTAAGGCACTGGAACATTGCTGGACCAAGTGCACTAATCTACAAGGAGACTACATTGAAAACTGAAAAACGTTTCAGTGATGTGAGTACTTTTTTTCTATTCCGTTCCGAGAACTTTTCAAATTACCCTCGTATTTAATAACACACACACACACACACACACACACACACACACACACACACACACACACACCTGTGTGGGTGAGTGAGCGTTTGTTGTTGTGGTTGTTGTGGTCTTCAGTCCTGAGACTGGTTTGATGCAGCTCTCCATGCTACTCTATCCTGTGCAATCTTCTTCATCTCCCAGTACCTACTGCAACCTACATCCTTCTCAATCTGCTTAGTGTATTCATCTCTTGGTCTCCCTCTATGATTTTTATCCTCCACGCTGCCCTCCAGTGTTGGTGTGTGTTATTAAATACTACCAAATCCTAGACATGGAATCCTTTTATCAAAATTCTGTAATGTATCATACACGTATGTATGTACGTAGATGTGTGTGTGTGTGTGTGTGTGTGTGTGTGTGTGTGTGTGTGTGTGTGTTTTATTAAATACTACCCAATCATAGAAACAGAATCCTTTTCTCAATATTCTGCAATACATCCCTGCCAAACAGGACTACCAGTATGTGCAGTCACAGCAGTCACTACTGTCAAGATGTTAGTGTCCAAGCTGTTCACATGGCTTGCAGCCGACATGTTTGATGGGCAGAGCTACAAGCTCGGCCAGTTGTTTAAATAAACCCACACAATGACAGGCAGGCAAATAACTTATTTGCATCACGTTCTTTGCCACACACCCCAAATTGTTTGCTCTTTACAACACTGCAGTGGTTTTTGGATTCATAGCAAAAAATAACAATGATTCCCATAATTTGTACCTTTTTACAGACCTAGAAGATTAAACTTCTCTACCTCTCTCTTTCTCTCCCTCTCCCCACCTCCCCATGTGTTTGTGTGTGTGTGTGTGTGTGTGTGTGTGTGTGTGTGAGAGAGAGAGAGAGAGAGAGAGAGAGAGAGAGAGAGAGAGAATCGATCTGAGGAATTACTTGTTAAGTAATTGAAGTGATTCAGTACCTCACACCGAATATTATGAATCACACAGTGCAAAATTTGACTTTTAGTAATTCATTGAATATTCGCACCACTACCATCCACTCTCTTTACTCACTACACCACGCAGGAACCACTTCCTCTCAACTCCACACTGAAATACCTCTTACAACATTTTTTTTCATTTGGAAGATGGATGTAACATTGGAAGTCAAATCACAATGAGACAGGAAGGTACTCCATGAACTACAAAAGAAATTTGAATTGTCTGAAAACCACTTACCCACTTACCCACTTACAGTTTCCTTGTTAAGCAGATATGTTTAGACAACAATAATATAAACTCTGATAATGATGTTATATACTTAATGGAGACAGATAAAATATAGAATAGACTAGCAATGTTACACCAGAGCAAGTAATAGAAACATTTAGAGTAGATAACATGGACAATTCAAAACATAATGATTCTTAGTCAAGACAAAAACAACTGACTGTACGAGATTCAGAGAAGTGATAGAGAAGGAGGGAATAAATGAAGCAAAGTCTTGAGGGAGGTGATACAGGACTGATTCACAAACAGGATGACGCGAAGTCACAAGGTAGGGAGGGGGGGGGGGGGGCAGCATGGGGAGGGGGTTAGGGCCAGAGACAGGGAGGTGCACGGCACAGCCAAAACACAGTGGGAAGGGGGGGGGGGGGAGAGCTAATGAACATGAGGTGCGAAGCGTGGAGTGCAAAGCACAGTAAGAAGAGAGGGGGCCATGGAGCTAATCAGAGAATGGGGCAAAGAAAAGCTAGGGAGGGAATAGCGAAAGAAGCATGGGGAGTCAGTGGTGGTGAGGCCAAGGTACAATGGGTACAATGGGGGAGCAGGATTGAACCAAAGCACAGAGAGGGTGGGCAGAGCCAAAGCAGATTGGGGGAGAGATGGGCCAAAGCACAGCAGGGGAGAAGGTGTGATGGAGGGGGAGGGAGGTGGGAGGAGAGGGCGGAGGCGGGAGGAGAGGACGGAGCGGAGGCGGGAGGAGAGGGCGGAGGCGGGAGGAGAGGACGGAGCGGAGGCGGGAGGAGAGGACGGAGGCGGGAGGAGAGGACGGAGGCGGGAGGAGAGGACGGAGGCGGGAGGAGAGGGGAGGTACTACATGCGATTAGTAGATTTGATATGGGGAGAGGTACTGATGTAATCATCTTTGAGGTGAGGGTCAACATCTAGGAAGGTGGCTTGTTGGGTTGAGTAGGACCAGGTGAAGTAAATGGGGGAGAAGTTGTCGAGATTCTGGAGGAATGTGGACAGGGTGTCCTCACACTTGATACAGGCTGCAAAGATGTGAAGGATTTAGGATTCTGGGTGTTTATGAAGGATTCCTCTAGATGGCCCATGAATAGATTGGCATAGGATAGTGCCATGCAGGTGCTCATAGCTATACCCCGAATTTGTTTTTAGGTAATGCCTTCAAAGGAGAAGTAATTGTGGATTAGGATGTTGTTGGTCATGGCAACTAGGAAGGAGGTGGTTGGTTTAGAATTCTTTGGGCACTGGGAAAGGTAGTGTTTAACAACGGTTAAGCTGTGGGCATTAGGGATGTTAGCGTAAAGGGAGGCAGCATCAATAGTGATGGACATGGCACCATATGGTAAAGGGACAGGAACTGTGGATAGTTGGTGGAGGAAATGATTAGTATCTTTTATACATGAGGGTAGGTTCCAGGTAATAAGCTGACGGTGTTTGTCTAAGAGAGCAGAGATTCTCTCAGTGGGGGAACAGTCCTGGATGGTTAGGTTTATGGCCTTTAGGAAGCATGTAGAAGGTAGCAGTGCGGAAAGTGGTAGGGGTGAGCAGAGGGGTGGACTCTGGGGAGAGGTTGTGGAATGGGCCTAATAGTTTGAAGAGAGGCTGGAGATTGTAACGGGACATCTTCCTCTAACATTACTTTTCCTGAACAGCAGTTGTTGATATCAGTATAGTTTTTAGAATTTAGGACAGGTCAATATTATCTCAGTTGCTTTTCTGTAAACTTTCATATAATTTTATACATAGTATGCTGTATTTCAAGCTAAAATTTATGAAAAGGAATTACTTTATGAAAAGATTTTAGTCTTGTTGTTACAACTGATATGTACTAGCTCTGAATGCACAGTTAGAATAACTTCCCCCCTCCTGAAGCAGGTGAAATTATGAAGTATTTGCAAACTTAAGATTTCTGTTAATAATTACGTAACCCTCAATGTTTACTATGTTTATTTCTCAATTCATTTATGAATAATAATCGAAATTACTAATGTAACACAAACTGGAAGAAATTCATTTGTTAAGAAAAACTGTAAGCCCTTTGGAAAACTGTTATTTCCGCAGAGTACGAGAGTCGTAAGCATGCTTCTGGCTTAATCAGACGTATTTTTGTATATTTGTGCTACAATGTAATTTCAGCTTTGTTATTGTGAAAAATCAAAAGACAGTACAATATACTAACATGTGAGGAAATATATTCATGTAAAAACAAAAATTCAGCAACAACAATCTTCAAATTTATTTAGTTTAATCTAACTGTGAAGACCTAAACTGTGAGATTTTCAGCTTCAAGAATCAGACCCCCAGACAAGAAGAATCAGACATATTAACATGAAAAGCTAAGTAAGCTTGGAAGTTTCTTTTAATCTTCACTCCTCTCAAATCTTCATAAAAGTCTGAAATGTGGACAATAGATGGAATTAGGAAGGATGGGGAAATTACATGATCCTGCTGGATTTCTGGAATGGGGAGTTGGATGTATCTGACAGCTGGAGGAGTACTTCTGCCAGGTAATCCTTGCAGTTCGAAACAGCGGTGGAGCCTTTGTCATAAGGTCAGGATCAGTTTTTAGATTGTGGACTGCAATTCTTTCAGTGGTTGTAAGGTCATCCGTATGTTGAGGGACTTGGGAAAAGATGGTGAGGCAAGGTTTGAGGTTAAGAAATTGCGGAGAGTTAACAAGCTGTGATTTGGGGGTAGTGGTGGTGGACCACGGCTGGATGGAAGAGTGAACTGAGTCAGGCAGGGTTCAACATTGGTTTTTGGTTAAGTCTGACTGGTCTGCAAGACATGGTTTGTCAGCTATGAGGGGACATGGGGAAGTTTGGAGGTTGTTGTAGAGGTTGTGGACGGTGGTGTTCCAAAGCAGGAGTAGAAAGTGAGCAGAGTGGAGACTTTTTGTGGTGGCAAGGATCCATGATGGCTAAAAAAACACAGAAAGTTACGTTAATAATGTAGAATTACATCCGAAAAAATTCACAAAAATACACCCCCAAATATGTGGGAAAATTTATGAGAAGGAAGAAATGATGAAAAAAGGGGAAACAAGATTAAACCTGAGGGAATTGTCAACAGTGAAAGGCAAACACACACTAAAACTAGTGTGCACTTGTAGTGCCCCCAGAATTTTATGAAAGTCTGGAGTCACCTGTGTTCCAGCCGCTTCGAACACATGTTATTTTGTAGTGGGTTGTAGCATAAACAGATACACACTGCCGCAGAACATTATTTGTACAGGCTAACCAAGAAAGAAGAGCAAAACTGGGCCAACAAGTGACATGCTCGGTTGCAGCAAAGAGAAAAGAAAAACTTCCGAGGACGAATTTCATGCACGAAAAACATTGGTGATTGTTGTGTGTTGTGAAGAGACAATGGAATAAAAAAAAATGGTTATTATTAATAGTGACTTTGTCTCGAGCAGACAGACGTTTATATTAGTATTGTATCATTGAGAAAAAATGTTATTTAATTTGGTTGAATTCAGTCATGTGCGAATGCCCTAAGAAAGTGTGGGCTTACTGTTTAATGTGGCAGTGAAATGGTGTATTGAATTTTGAATACAGAATATGTTAACAGCAACTGAATTTTGAGAGTGTCTTTATTTGGCCTAGATAATAGGATTTTGGAATAGTAGATGAATTTTCACTGTCTTCAAAATATAGAATCTTCGGAGAAGAGTTTGATGCAAGACACCGGAGATGCAGGGAAGCTGAGAATCTATCCGGCACTCAAGTAGGTTCACACTAATAGTCCAAGGAGCACGGCTCTAAGTTTTTCTCTAGATACAACAGGGCACCCACACTCACAATGAGATCAAAGAAAAGATATACATAAATAAATATCTAATTCATAAAAAAAATTATTTTGCTGTGAGTAGCAGGTCTGAGGGTGGATAAGTGTGAAGAAGGGGAACAGTAGATGTGATTGGATGAGGTGAAATTAATGGGAGAAAACTGGAATAGAACAGAGGAAGAGTGGGGTATGGGAAGGGGTTCGTAAGATGAGATTAAAGATTGTATAGCACTGGAAAGGTGCAGGAAATAGCACATGGGAATACGGGAGATTGACAAAGGGAGAGTGAGTAATTGGAAAGTGTAGGATTAATTATATCGGTGGGGGTAATGTGGGACATCAGATGCTACATCAACAATCAGTGTGATCTTGTAGCCATCTGTTGTGCGCAGCTGAGACCATTGCTATAGTGTGGCTCTTGAGTAGAGCCTGCAGTGCAGTTTGTGGGCGACAGTGAACTGCTTCTGGGGAGCATGCAAGGACGAGGCAGATTACCAAACATTTTTTTCCATTTCGTTTGGTTTAACTTTAAAGTGACAGGGAGGAAACAGTAGCTGACTTAGAATATGGAGTGAAAATTTGCAACTGGAATAGACAAAATGAAAAAATTGAAAGTAAACAATGGATTTTGACAGATGAGACTACAATTTTTTACTATTGATAGGAGAAAAGTGTAAGTAAAGAAGAAGATTAGTGGAAGATTACAGAAATTGTATTAGGATAAAGTGAATATCAAACTGAAAAAGTAAAACCATTATATCTAAGTCTACCAAATACTTGTTTACAAACCTGAGAGCTTTCTTGATAAGCAATACGCCGTGGTGATTCACCCAGAGGTACTGTCCTAATGTGAAGTTTCTGTATTTCATCTATTGTGCCAATTGTAACAGTACTGTCTGTTGCTAATGCTAAGCTGTTTGGGAAAACAATAACAATAAGAGCCTTGTACAATATCAACGTATAATTTCCACGTCAGATGTTTTCCCTTATAGCTATGGATAGTATAGCATATTCTGTCCACAAAATGAAGTACAATAGAATACAACAGACAAGACAAAGGTTACATTTTTGTCAAGGATTAATACTGAGGGTACACTTTTCCATGCTGTTTCTGCAAAGTATATTACATAGTCTTAGATTTTAAACAGATTACTGGTTTGGGTTAGTAGCTAAAGTAGTAGAAAATGCCCTAATAGTCTCCAGGCCATACAACTATATAGTCAAGAAACAACTGTACTTGATAAATTGAAGTAAAAAGGGTTTGCATCCTCCATCACTTGCCTTATCAATCGGAAATAAAAACAACAATTTGATGTCAAACATTAAGGACATATATATTTTTATCTATACAGAAACGCCAAAGGCAGTAAAAATAGAAAACAAAGTCAATGTATAGAAACAACCACTTAATATCACAAGACAGCAGCATAAACAGAAAAAAGTTGTTTTATCAGTGATTTCATTTGTAAATAAATCTGAGATCAAAAGATCTATTCTGCTATTCTGATGGGTACTAACTAAACAAAAACACAACTGCCTACTGGAATTCACAGAGTAAAGACAGATTCTCTCCCTTTAGTTCATCTTGATTTGGATTACACACTGTGCTCAGATATAGTGTGCACAAAAATCTTTTGAAGACGACACCTTTGGTGAGATTCCATCCTGTCAAATGACCCATAGCCTACCATTAAATTCTCTACTGTAGTTTTGCCAGTTCACCCACATATAATAATTCACTTGTTCTTCAAAGTACAGTAATTGAATCCACAACCATGTTGTTGATGAGATCACTGAACATTACTGGAATTTTGTGCTTTTCAGCATGTAGGTTAGATTGTAACATTTATAGTAACAATGGGATGCCACTTGTTATACTGTGGAGATTTATACTGTATTAAAATTTCCCTGCAATAAATTGCCAGCACGGCCATAATAACTGTTCATTCTTCCTGAAAAGCACTTTATATATCCTGTAAGTTTGGTCTAGTCTATAAAGCTTAAGTGCAGCATAATCAACCTTAATCAATTTCAGGTGAAGACTAACTGGTTAATAATAATGTGCAAGCTTTTTAACCTTCTACCTATCTGGACACTATTATTCAAGCATCATTTCTCTGGAAATTCTGCAATTGCCTTTATCAGACAACATGTGTTACACAATTTTTAGCTACTCCAAAACAGAAGTCAAGAATTTATATCTAGAACATGCAGACTTTAGGGCCTGAAACGTAGCAAGTTTCCTAACACAGCTTAATGAGCAAATAAAATAAAATATGTAGGAATAGTGTGAAAGCAGATTTGTTGAACAGTACAAGGCATGCTTTGCCGATCATTATGCTGATATTAGTACATGTAAGCAGAACTTTTCATCATATAACATGAAAAAAAGTCACATTATGAGCTAAATAGGACCAGAGACTGGGGGAGATTTATTTACAATGGCAAGACCTATGGCCATAATAAATATGCAAAATCAAGCAGAATAAGCATTTCCCCAAATACGAAATTTGAAACTGATGAAGTTCTGGTTTGAGGTAGTCTGTTGGGGGATGGGTATACAGTCAAGCAATAACTTTCATATAAACACTGGAAATCATTCATTTATAAAGCTCTGGCATTAAGCAAGAAAAAGTGTAAATTAGTAAATAAAAACACAACAGCATAAAAATTTAAGTAGTAATTACAAAACTAATCTTAGTACCATCTATACAAGGGACAAATGAAGAAGTTCTCCGCCCATTCACAAAATACTTGTCCCGGCTGAATGTCAGTTTAGCAACTAGTAGTATATTCCTTTGCTACATTACATACAAATTTTTTCATTAGCATCTTTTTTGTTTTGTTTTAGATATTGGAGTTTCAAGTGTCAAAGATGTACACATTTTGAAAAATGAATAAAAACAGCAAGTGTGCACAGAGATCCATGACATGATGGAAACATTATGGGGCAGATTCCCCTTCCTCTTCCACTGTGGATGACGGAGTTCGAGGGGCAGTACCTCTGTCCAAGATGCACCTTGCAGTGGAAGACCAGTAACGGCCTGCAAGGAGGAAAACTTCACTGCAATCTAAGATATTGTCATACTGCACCAGCATGTGACAGAGTGTGAGAGAGTGAGCATATCTCAGTAATGTGTTGAACACATAATATGAGTTGTACTTGACATGCACAAGGTCTCATGTCATTAGGTACCAGAAAAGTTGAGAGCAGAAAATGAACAGGAGACATGTCATGTCGGCTGAATACTTGACCCTTTTTTAGGCAGATCCTGTGATATTTCTCAAATTTGTGACAATGGGTGAAGGATGGGTTCACCATTTTCATCCCAAATCCAATCTAAACACTCCTCATCACACAACCCCAAGAAGTTGACGTCAGTCGTATCAGCTGACAAGTGATGGTCCCTTTTTTGGGAGGGGATTCTAGAGCTGTTATCCTGGCTGGACACCTTAAAAAAGGTAAAACAGTGAAAGAGCATATTATACTGCTCAACAAATGCATTTGAGGGAGGCCATCAAAGTGCAAAGCATTTGAATGTTGACAAAATGAGTGCTCTTTCACAAGCTCAACAAGCCTGTTAATTCGTATGTTGCTGTCATGTCTGCCATTGTGTCCTGTGGCTTCGAACTGCTTTAGAACCCCACCTTGTACACCTGATTTGGTCCCCTTTGACTTTCATCTCTTCCCTAAGCTCAAGAAACATCTAGGTGGAACAAGGGACATCTAACTGGAACCCATTTTCTATCAGATGATAATGTCACGGCTGCAGAGGAAGAATTTTTTGCCATCCAGGAAGACACTTTCTACACGGAGGGTATAATGAGCCTGCAGCACCAGCAGCAAAAGTGTGTGGCTAAAAAGGAGATGAAGCTGAAAAACAGCCATAAATATTTGGACTACTGACAAGCCTCACTGGGTGGGCCAGGAACTTTTCAGTCACCCCTAGTATACCCAACAACGTATACTACATTTTTCATTTATGCCAACAGAGAATTATATAAAAAATATTAGAAAAACAGTCTTATCCAATAATACCATACCTGTCAGGATATGCTTCTGCATTAAGGGAGCACATATGGTTTACTTCTTTGAGATTTACATTTGAGAATACTAATTTATGATTTGATGAATAAATAACAGTTGGCCGGTCAGAACATGCGAAAACATTTGTCGTTGACAGTGACCTAAAAGTTCTCAACACTGTTGGTTGTGTCCCTAAGGTTACCTGAAAATATATAATTTTTTTTTGTTTTTGTTTTTAATGTGCAAGTATATATCTAGCATGAGATCATGGTTATGGTACTAAGAAGGTTCCAACAATATTGTTTGAACAAATTTAATCTTGATACCTTTTTTTTGTCAGTTAGCAGACCTGTCTGCTTGTTAAGTGAAAAGTAGTACATTGAGCCATCTCCCAATGCAACCAACAAGTAATTCACTCCTTCAAAGCAGGTCATCAGTACTGATCTTGGTATAATTTCTAAAAACACAAAATGTAAGTAAATATATGTACACACACGTGTATGTGCTCACACACACACACACACACACACACACACACACACACACACACACACCATTATTACAAACATCCTCTTCGCCCTGAGCACTTTTTGTTGAAATGCAGAAAGATGTGTCAATACATTTTAACCAGTATAAATGCTGCTGCAAATAACTGTCATTTGTAATGTTGGTCTTAGATAGCATTAATCAGTAATTCCTTCAATTTCTGACAACTTCAAGATTTCAGGAGAATTGGATAAAAAGAACACTTTCAAATTATGCCTAGGTGACACAAAATTTCTCTAGCTACTTTAGTTCTAAGTATTAATATTGTGGGTAATCAAACACTCTCACAGAGGACACCATATCATAAAATAATCCCCAGAAAAAAACAAGTCTTACTACAACATTAGTGACACAGAAAAACCATTTTGAAAAGCCAAATATACCAACATCAATGACACAAAATCAGTAGGCTATAATAACAATGTCTGAACAACACATACTGGCAAGATAACAGGGAATTCCAAGACTGTAACAAAATCTCTACATTAGTTCCTCAGACTAGCCCAGACAAACAAAAAGAAACATAGGTAGATATAGAAGATAAAACAATTTTTTTACTTACTTACTAAAACATGACAAACTTATATTTTATGTTTGTATGCAGTAATGTTCATCTGTAATTTTTTTGATGGACGATGAATGCAATGTATGTTCTAATGGCAAAAAGATATTTTTTCGAAAATCCAGGATGCTATAACAACAATAGTATGAAAAAGGAAAATGCTACTCATCTGTAATTTTTTTGATGGATGATGAATGCAATGTATGTTCTAACGGCAAAAAGATATTTTTTGGAAAATCCAGGATGCTATAACAACAATAGTATGAAAAAGGAAAATGCTACTCATCTGTAATTTTTTTGATGGATGATGAATGCAATGTATGTTCTAACGGCAAAAAGATATTTTTTGGAAAATCCAGGATGCTATAACAACAATAGTATGAAAAAGGAAAATGCTACTCACCATGTAGCAGAGCTGCTGAGTCGCAGATAGGCAAACAAAACAACTCTTAAACAAAGCTTTCGTCCAAACAGGTATTCATCAGAACGAACACACACACACACACACACACACACACACACACACACGATTACAGTCTCTGGCTGCTAAGGCTGAGACTGTGATCGTTCATGTGTGTGTGTGTGTGTGTGTGTGTGTGTGTGTGTGTGTGTGTGTGTGTTTTCAGATGAAGATCTGTTTGGACGAAAGCTTGGTTGAGAGACTTTTTCTGGTAACTATTTGCGACTCAGCATCTGTGCTATATGGTGAGTAGCAACTTTTCTTTTCATAATAATGTCAGAGGTATTTTTTATGTGATATAATTATAATTGAATAATTTTCAGATTTTTTTTCACTTTACTTGTACTGTGAAACCTTGCTTCTTGCCAAATTTCATGATTCCAGGTACATGGGAAGCACCCTGTAGGTGTGAGTTCAACTAGGAACTTATCATGGCAGACATATTAGAGTCTACAACTATAGAGTTATGCAACTATGCCTTATGTGAAAGGTAGAAACAATGAGAAGCATACTATTACAATTATAGATAATTATTCGTGGAGGTATGTGCCGTCTATGCAACTAAATGAAGGCAGTTTGTATGTTGCCATACGCGTTTCGCTTCATTTATTTGGGAAGCATCATCAGTGGCGATTTCCAGCACTGCTAACACATATATGTGTTTCTGATGATGTATTTGCTGGTCTTCATGCTCCAGTAACCAGAAAAATATTGTCACTGGCAAAAAGGAAATTGTCTTATGGCAGTTTCTACTGATAACTGCACATTAAACTAATAACTTCGTAAGCTTAATGTGGTAAAACAAGCAGGCAAGAGTTGTTAAAGTGGAATGGTTGGGGTTACAAGGACTCTCAATTTGTAGTTAAAGATGGGATAATCCATTTCACGGGAAACCGGTATCCAATAGGTGATGTACCCCTTCCATATTTCACAGAATGGGTAAAGGATGTACTGGATGTAAACCTTGATTTCAAACGAGAATCACAGTCTTTAATAAGAGCCAAGGACTATCCAGAGCCACATTTGGATAACGCATTTATTTCAGAAATTGAAGAATTAGGTATCAGTCACTCTACAGAAGACGTGGATCGTTTGATAAGAGCTCATGGGCACACTCTTCATGATATTTATGTTCTGAGAGCTGGAAAATTTGACCGTATACCTGACATTGTTGTTTGGCCAGAAAGCCATCCGGCTGTCGTGCAGTTAGTGGAACTAGCAAACAAGCACAATGTTGTTATAATTCCATTTGGCGGTGGAACAAGTGTGTCAGGAGCAGTTTCCTGTCCTAGTCAAGAACGGCGGACCATTATGTCATTGGACACTTCACAAAAGTTTTGCAAGGGAAAACAGTGCAGAGAGATCATTAGATAGGAAGGTATAAGACAACAAATGTCATAATGACTGGCAATGTCTTTAAACTATGGAGTAATCAAACAAAAGGACAAATGGCTAAACAACACCTGATTCGGCTAACTGGAGCATGAAGACCAGCAAATACATCACCAGAAACACATATATGTGTTAGCAGCACTGGAAATCGCCACTGATGATGCTTCCCAAATAAATGAAGCGAAACGCGTATGGCAACAAACAAACTGCCTTCATTTAGTTGCATAGACGGCACATACCTCCACGAATTTAAAGCAACTAAAGGACAAGACGGAAAACAGTTAAAAATGACGATAGATAATTATGTTGACATATGCAGTAATTATTACTAAATTTTCTAGGGATACAATTTTAAAACATTACAGGCTTTTGTGATACAATTAAATAAAATAATAATTACTATTTTGGTAAGATCAGAATGTTTACTTGTGAATGCTTAATGATGAACTATAAGCTGGACAGCGTGAGGTACTTCAAAGAGGGATTATTAAAAAATAATGGGTGCAATACAAGCTACTGATTGCTAGAAAAGAGAAGTAATTAGGAGATCTATGAAAGAATAGAGAAAATGTCTGAAGTAATGGCAAAGATGAATCTTCTATTGACAACTCTACCAAATGAACTTCTGGAAAAGAAATTGACGATAGCATGGATTACAGAAATAAGAAAAGAAACGTAAAGAAACAAGACCAAAGAATCAGAAAAACACGAAGAAACCTTTCTAAGAATAAAATATTAAATTTAGACGCTTTCAACCTAGAAAAAATAATAACTTAGGAACAATGTGGACAGAAAAATGGGAAAAACAACAAGGGGAGAAAACAAAGGAGTATTGGGAAAATTAGAAACAACACAGAAAAATGAGGAACTAACATTGTCACATGAGCCTAGTTGATCATTATGAAGATTAAAATAATAATAATAAGCAATTAAAATGATAAGTGAGTTGAAAACTGCAATTAGCAGAAAGTTGCTCCAGAGTGAACAAAGCATTATTTCTTAGTACTGCCAGACCATTACATGCATCATAAATCTGCAACAAATTGTAAATGGCGATGCTTACGTACAAAATAGCTGCTATATTGAGAAAAAGCTTGCTGGTGAGTGGTCAGTATTTACTCAAAAGACTGTTCCAAGAATTTAATGCAAAAGTGGTTTGATTCCAACTTTTTATAAAAGAACATGCCCTATATTTGTCACAGTGGAGACTGAGACAATGACAGTCAATGGTATCCCACACACACACTACAAGGTCTGACATGAATCTATCTTAGTGCTTCAGTACAAATAATGAAACAGATGTTGACCAAAATATGGTCTAGTTCTTTAGGGGAGAAGTTTTTCAAAAGTATATGCTCTTATCAAGCAACAACCCACCACAATTGGATGTCCATGGTGACGTATAATCCCTGACTGAATAACGAAGTATAACATTTAAGGAAAGGTGGGCAATACTGTAAGATGCCTTATGCATCACTGCCATCAACTATAAGCAGGTGCAAACTGTGTTCAGGAAGCAGTTCAGCTAAAAATCACACACTTTCATCAGCATGCAACTGAGGAGACAACATTTTCTTAGGCTTCCCAGTTATCACACAATTTAATCTGTAGAATATAGTCACAGTGCCCCATAAAAGTGTTCCATCTATTACTATCACCTAACATCAAAGTCTGATTTGATAAACTTCGTGAGAAAGGATAAGTGGCAGCTACAAAAACACATTAAACATAGCACTCACTGGACACTACCAGACAGAAAATCTTACATCAGCTCAAGACAAAGTTTTCTCCTGGAAGGTGATTATGCTGATCATGAAATTCAATTGTTCACTCACACAAGTATTGTGGTGAATGAGAACGTAAAAAACTGTATTCAAAGTGTGAGATATGTATCAGACAGGATCATAATCTCAAACCTGAGATTCCAAAAAGAAACACTAGAAGTTATTTATGCACCTCAAGTGGGATGTATCGAAGAAGAGAAGATGGACTTTGAAAATGAGTTAAAGAACCATACAGAGAGTGCTAATACAATGATGGGAGATTTTAATGCACATGTAGGCAAAGATAGAAAGGGGGTTTGAGCTAGTATTTGGATGTTTTGGATATGGAGGCAGAAATGAAAAAGGGGAAAGACTCCCGGATTTGTGCCAGAGGAATGGAATGAAAATAGCAAACAGCTTGTTTATGAAGAGAGAAAGTCATGTTATCACCAGATACAGTTGGGATGGAAGAACCAAGAGTGCAATTGATTGTATTCTAGTAGATAGGGAATGGGGAGAGAAAGTAGCAAATGTGAAGGTTATTCCAAGTGTGAGTGCAGATGGAGACCATTGATTACTGGCAGGCCAATGGAAAATGGAAAATTAATCAGCGTGTGAAAAATAGAAAACAGAAGAAAGTGATGAGGATACAGGATTGGAAACTGAAAGAGAGTGAAAGTGCTGAGAAGTATAGAGAATTAATCACACAAAAATTTCCAAAACAAGTTTTCTGTGATGTGGAAATAGAATGGAGTTTATTCAAAGACACTTCAGTTGAAGCAGCACAAAAAGTATGTGGTAGAACATCTGGAAAGGAAGAAGTAACACAGACAAGTTGGTGGGATGCTACCACAATCTAAGAAATTAGAAGAAAAAATGGAGCATGAAGGAAGTGGTGGAAACTAAAAATACCAAGGACCATAAAAGATATATAGCGGAAAAGAAAAAGTGAAAAGAAATAGTGGAAACAGCAAAGAATAAGGCATGGGAAAAGTTAACAAAAAACCTTTTAGAACATGTGAAGAGCAATAAGAAAAATCTGCTATAAAATGATGAAAAATAAAAGGAAGGCTTCTGAAGTACCAGTGAAGATGGAAACAGAGGATGGTACTGTGATTGAAGAGCCAGGGAATAAAATAGATCTCTAGAGAGAACATTTTAAGAAACTTAAACGCTGAGGAGCAGGTGCACAAGGAAACAACAAATAATGGAGAAATTGGGAGAAGTTGGGAAGCAGAATTAGGACAAATTACACAGGAAGAAATGGAAATAACTGTGAAGAGGATGAATAAGAGGAAAGCCCCAGGACCTGATGAAGTATTAGTGGACATAAGAGCATCAGGTCCAGTGGGAATGCAGTAGCTGTATTGAGTACTGTCAAGTGTGTGGAGAAACGGTACAATACCTGACAACTGGAGAAGAGGAGGCATTTTTCCTATTTTCTTAAAAAAAAAAAAGGCAATAAAAGACTTTGTAAAAACTACAGATGAATAACCCTTATGAGTTATACAACTAAGTTTTTTTTTAAAGAATTTTACTAAATTGAATAAGTGAAAAGATAGAAAAGGAGCTGAGTGAAGCATGGATTTAGGAAAGTTGGAAGCACGATTGACCTGATATTTTCTATCCGTCAACTGATGGAAAAAGTTGGGGGTATACCCAAAGGGTGATAATGGTTTTTATAGACATAGACATGACTTAGTTAACAGGGAAAGACTCTGGGAAGAAATGAAGAAGATAGGTATAGAAGATGGATACATTAATGTAATAAAGACAATGTACAGAGTACACAATTGTAGAATTAGAATACCATTGGGTAACTCTGAATACTTCGAAATAAGACAAGGACTTAAACAAGGAAGTATTCTATCTCCTGCACTTTTTAATGTTGAGATGGAGGGAAGGAAAAGGGCAGTTAAAGATATAGTAAAAGAAAAAGACAAAAAGATGATTTTTGCAGATGATATGGTAATATGGGGCAATGAAGAGGTAGATGTACAGGTACAACTTGATGCATGGAAGGAAATAATGAAAAGGTATGATTAAAAATAAATAAAGATAAGAGTGAAGACAAATGAGTCAACAGGAATATTACTTTGAATGGAGAACCCCTCAAAGTGGTTGACAGTTTCACTTATTTAGTGAGTGAAATATCTAGTGAGGGAAGAATAACCAACAAAATTAATAGGAGGTTACAGAAGGGAGGCAATTTCTACCAAACAAAAAAACGCCTGATTCGGAATAAGAAAGTTTCAGAAAAAGCAAAACTCCTTGTATATTAGAGTTATTACTTCACTATTGTCACCTATGGAGGAGAAACATGGACAATGACAGAAACGGACTAGAGCAGACTGCAAGCAGGGGAAATGAAATTTCTTAGAGCAGTTAAGGGAACAACAAGAATGGACAGAGTAAGGAATGTGTATATTAGAAAGGACCTTAAACAAGAACATATGAGAGAATAAATCAAAACAGAGAGATTACGATGGTACGGACATGTTAAGAGGATGCATGGGCAGAGACTTCCCAAAATTATGGAAGAACTAAAGATGGATGGAAAAAGACCTAGAGGATCCCCAAGAACACGGTAGAAAACGGGAATGAGAATATCTGTGGGAAGGAGAGGTGTGACCTAGCAGCAAGTGGAGAAAGAAAAGTGGTGGGAGGGCCAAGCCAGATGGAGAGGACTCGTCAGTACCCAGACCCAGCAGTAGCTGGAGCGGGATCTGGATAGACAGATACATAGATACATACATTCATGCAATTATTAGTCACATGGGGCATATACATTTCATTTTTCCTAATGATTTCTTCATGATGTACAAGGTTATTACAACTCAAATTATACGTGAAAAAAGTATCATCACCTACAGATTATAAAGTTCTATGAATTTATGATATTCATAGAATGAAATGTAGACACAGTCCACCAACTCAAATAGGGTGGACAAACCAAATGAGTTAAATTGTTTTCAAGTTCTATCCCTTGAAGGCAAGACTCAAATGCAATCTGAGGAACCTCCCTCATTCAGTAACATATGCATTAACATTTAACCCGTAATTATATAATAATGAGCATCTGCTAATTCTATTAACATGTGGGTAATTATCTTTACCTCCTCCTAAGTATTCTCTATTAACTTCTTCTAAACCTGGCAGCCTGAATATTCGAGCCGTTATATCTGTCCAAAGGCCCACTGCAGCTATTTCTGCCTTTTTGCAGCCTTCTTGCAGTGGTGTTATGTCTAAACAAGCAACTTCATGCTCCAAAGTAACATTCCTGAAAAAAAATATATATATTTATAAAACTTAGCTCTACAGTATTCAAACCATATTTTATTTTTAAAATGTTTCTTTCCATTCAGATTGCATAAAATGTTATGAATGAAAAACCGCTTACCGTTTTTGTACTAACTCATTTTCACATATTTCCAAGTAATAAATATCACTTCCAGTGGCACACAGGACTTGACACATGTTGCAGGCAACAACACTTATTGTTTTATCTGATGGCGGTTTCCACTCACTAGATTTATGGAACAGAAATAGAAGTTCAGTCTCCAATTATAACAAAAAAAGCAACTTAGAAAACAATTCTGTTATTTTGACAACACTGAAGAGATTAATGTATATGTTCATTTTTTGCACTTACAAATTTACTAAAAAATAATTCTGTTCCACACTATCACATCTGCCACATGTTTATCATAATGTGCCTGAACATTCATGTTAAATGCAGAGCAACACTAACTAAAATGTATATTTTTGTTATTATAGTCTATGGCAAAGTAAAACTTGTTCAATACTATATCCTATTTCAATACACTTTTCCACTGTATTTATTAACTTATAAGCTGAGACACTGATGGTCCACCGTTATGCTTCACCACAGATTTTACAGCATCAAACTAGAAAGTCAATCATTGTCTTTTAGGTTTCTTTTTGTCAATTGGTAAAAATAGAACTATTATAGGAGTGCTTTGTTAGCCATATGTCTGTCCAACTACTAAGACTGTTTTTTTTCTCAGTAACAGGTAGAGATATCAAGCTGAAATTTATGTCAAATACTAAGGTCTACAGTCTCTTGGCAGTGTAAGTTTGGTTTCTAAGTCAATGCAATCAAAAAGCATGGCCATACATATTACATATTTTCATACTTGCAAACCCATCACCTAAACCTATAAATGAACTATCTATATACATGTTGGGCATAGATTGTTTGGATTCCATGTTAAACTGTTGGTCCTTTTTCCCTGATTGGATAAGTAGGGTAGGTTGGGGCCACACAAGTCATCAAAGTGGTGTCCAATAGAAAGACTTGCACCAGGTTATAGAGCCACATGAAATTATCGTCATAATCATCCTCATCTGTATACATAATAAGCTTTGTACAGAACTTTCAGAGAATAAGTCTTACTGATACCTGTCTTCCCCACTCCCTCCAGTATGCTCTTTCCATTAAGTTTCAACAAGACTATAACTGATACTGTCTTGTTCTATTAGTTTGGTGCATAAGTCCATAGAATTTTTCAGTAATAAACACAAAAGATATACATAACAGAGTCTTTAACCATCAGCAACATAAATTCTTCTTCACTATTCATAAGTACCTGCCAATGCTGGGATAACTTTTCAATTGAGGCAAGAATTCATTGAGCCATGCTCAGTGCATGTTTTCATTTGGAAAGGAAGTTTCTTGAAGGCTGTATGATAAAGAACAGAGAGGGTGAAAATCTGAGGGTGCAAAATCAGGTGGATAAGGTAGGTATGGAATGACTTCTCAGCCCAACCCCTGTATTGCATTTGTGTCAGACTAGTAAAATGCAGGGGGCACTTCACGCAGTCTTCCTGGTTGTTATTTTTAGACTGCATCTGTAAAATGTCGCAGTCACTGATGATAAAGATCAGCAGTGATGGTTACACTTTGAGGAAGCAATTTGTGGTACACCACACCACTGCTGTTCCACAGGATACATAACATTATCTTTTGTGGACGAGTCATTATATGGGGAGTTGCTCCTTTGTTTTTCAACCATTCCGTATGTTAGTGTAAAGACACCATTTCTTGCAACCAGTAATGACATAGAATAGGAATGACCGGTGCAGATCATGAGCCAATTCGTGATGAGCATGCAGAGATGCGCATATGGCCAATCGCTGATTTTTGAAATTTTGGCTTACAACAGGCAGTAACCATTAACTCAATTTTTTAACCTTCCCAACTGCATGCAAATGTCACATAATGGTGGAATGATTACAGTTCATCACATCTGCCAGTTCTCAAGTTCATTGGCATGAATCATTGGCGAGTAATATGTTTAAATGACCTTATCAAACCCTGAAGATCTTCCTGAATGTGGAGAGTCACGAATGTCAAAACGATCCTCCTTAAAACAAGAAAATGATTTTCTTGCTGTGCTCTGTCCAACTGCATTATCCCCGTACAAAGGTAAAAGATTCTGGCTGCCCCACTGCCATCATCCCTCTGTGAACTCAAATGGAAATATATGTCTGAAATGTTCCTATTTCTCCACTTGGCACTCCCATTTTGTAGTGTCTACAGCTCCACTTACTATTTCCAAATGAGAAAACGACAATATGTAAACTCAAATAGCAACAGTGAACTACAAATAAAAATGATGATAAATAAACCAAAGCAACCAGAATACCAACTTGCAAAATGAAAATGCTGTGAAGTTATGCACAACCCAATCTGTTTCGTTCTTCTTAGGAGCTGAGAAGGTAGCACTTCTCCTTTAGTCTGTGCTTCAAATATGTTTTAATGCTGCACAGATTAGAAACAAAGTCCAAAATCAGAAGGCAAACTGCTCCAATCTCATATACCTAACATCCCCACCAGAGTAAAACTATAGGCCAGCCAGACTAGAAACCATACATCTTGGTTCAATGGTAAGCTTATTTCATCCAAAACATTGACAGTTTTACTGAATGGAAAAATGTTTCGCTCACAAAGTTCTGGCATTTGCAGCTAGTTGATATGAATAGGGTCATTCACACTTAAACGATTGAGATAGGTGACAAATGCAGTTAGATAGCTCAGACACTTTGTGAACTGAAAAGTGGGACTTTGCTAAACTTTTAAATGGCCTCATAAAGAAAACCTAAAAAAATAAAAAAATACACTCACATAAGAAAATAACTTATTAAGAGTTATGAAAACATTCCTTGGCTCACCGTCATACTGACTTTAAAACCAATCCCTCTACAAGATTTGCATGCATTCCCATTGTTTTCAGGCAAATGAATCTCAAATCAAAAATCTCTCAAGTCTTTCACATTCTGTGGTGTGTGACCTACAAGAACTTCAGTTATTCAAGTAACTGGTAACTGTATTATTTACTGTGAATTTGATAATGAATGTGACTCAGTAATGTTTTTTTTAACTACAATCTGCTTTCACAATAACTACATTCCTGTGGCTATTTCATCTTTTAACAGATAGGGAATTGCCATATTTAGTTTATAATTATCTTATGTAAACATTGCAGTCATTTAAATTATTAATAAATAACTTACTGTATCAAATATTTTGTATCAACTGCAATGAGGCGTGCCGATACTGGTGTAACTTGAATAATCTGGTCATATTCCACATTGCCACAGTAAAAAGACTGTTGGTCTGACACAAAACCAGTTATTTCTGTTTCTTCAACTTCTTCACCATTTAGAGTCAGCACTCTTAAAAACAAAACAAAAATTATTGTAAGGCTGCCACAAAAAACACATTAAATTGTATGAGTAAACAAGGAGTAAACATACCTTGTCTGTCCCACAAATGACAAGACCAATGTATTATCAAATTTATCGGTCGCTGCGACTCTTAATGCCCACATCCCTTTGATACCAGGAAGGTCAATTGATGCATGTTCCTGTATACCAATACCATTTCTTATAATTCTTAAGGATCCTTCTTTATAGGCACCTACAAAAGCAAAACATTTTTATACCACTACTTGTTCTGAACGATTTCACTCTTTTCTAGCATCGTAGTTGCACAATACATAAAATTAAAGTAACTAAATTTATCACCAAAAACTGCACAATGATACAGTGAAAACATTGCCTTTAAATTTACTTTTCTGAGTACATCTTTAAATCTCTTCTTTTATTTTCAAGCTATTGTTCGAACAACTGGAGTATTTCATCATCAGTCATTTGACACCAACTGCTGGATAAAACCCTCCTCTTGCTCACGGATTTTTCACATTAAAAGTAAACATGTCACATCCATAATACAGAGCGATTGTCAGCTTTCGTTTCCACGCAAATCTGAAACTTAATTTTGAAAACTATTTAGTTTACAAGTAGCACCTAGACAATAATTATTCTTCAGCTTATTTCTTTTACTGTCCTTCCAGGCATTGTATTCAGCTGTCGTAAACACAAAAACTCATTAACTTGTTCTATGTATTGTTGTCGGGTCAGCTGTAGAACACTACTTTGGGTGATGTGTGTAGGAGTTTTGATAGTATATTCCTCATCTAAGGGTACGACAGGAGAGACAGTCGAAGCCCTGATGAATGAGATGGTTAAGCTTTTCAAGGCCAAGGTGGAACAGCGTGACCAGAGGAAGGCTGGTTGGTGCCTGGTTAACAGCGTTACTGGTGCCAGAGGAGACGGCACACGAGATCTGTTAATGGATGAGCTGGATTGGATACTGTTTGTCAATAAAGGTAAGGTTATCAGTACATTTCAACAGCTCCTGCTTTCCACCACAAATATGGCATCCATGGTTGGCAAGGCTGTAAGGAAGAGACTTTCTGACATGGAATGGGCGACAGCTCTCAAGAGCGGAGGTACTGACAGTGATCGATGCACTTGATATGAACAGATATATTTATGGAGTAACGTGAGAGGTGGAGATCGACAGCTAGGAAGGTGGCTCGTTGTGTTTAGGGCATTTTAGGTGCTGATTGTATGGGAAAAATTCCTCTGATGGGCCATAAATAACTTTGTACAATATGGTGGCATCCGAGTACTCATGGAAGTGCCATGGATTTGACCTTGGCAAGTGAAATAATTGCAGGTTGGTATACGGTTGGCTAGGAGAATTAGAAACGAGATGATGGGTTTGGTATCAGGATGACACTGGGAAAGGTAGTGTTCCATGGCCTCAAGGCTATGGACATGGGGGTGTCTGTGTACAGTGACCAACAATGAGCCTGGAGGCAACAGGACAGGAACTGTGGAAAGGCAGAGAAAAAAGTGAGCAATGTCTTGAATTGACGGTTGGTGTTAAAATAGTTTGGAGGTGATGGTCAACAAAGGCAGAGGAGCATTGTATCCAACCACAACGGGATGAATAATAGCAAAACCTGCAAGATCGGGTTTGTGAAGTAGGTTTCTGGTTTGAGGGAGGGAGGTTGATTCAAGTGTTAGGTTTTGGGATGGAACTAAGGCCTTGGGAAGCTGCTTAAGTTCCTGCTGGACTTCTGGAATGGAATATGGTTGTAATATTTGTATGCAGAAATGTCCAAAAGTTGGCGAACACCCTCAGCCACATCGGCACTATGATTCACAACGACAGTGATAGAGCCTTTGCTTAGAAGAAAAATGATAAGGTCTGGATTGGTTTTCAGGTTACATACATCTGTGTGTTCCATAGGAGTGATGTTGGACTCACTGTGAAGGAATTAAGGAAAGGATGGCAAGGCCAGGTGAGAAGTGAGGAATTTCCAAAAAGTTACAAGAGAATGACTGGGTGGAAGGAGAGGAATATCACAGCTGGAGGGAGGTTGGAACTGTTTTAAATGAGGTTCTATGTGGGGTTTTTGTTGGTTGTTGTCAATGGGGTGTGTGGTGAAGAAATGTTTCCACTGTACAGAATGAGTTAAGAAAAGCAGCTCCTTGACACATCCAGCACAGTTAAGCTTATGTTTTGGGATAAAAGTGAGGCCTCTAGCAAGTACTACTAAGACTGCAATGGTTGAAGTTTTAGCAGGTGGGAGGGTTTTAGATCATATTGGGAGGCTCTTCCTGTGCTGTATGTAATCCATACAGGCATAGGACAGGAGTAGCTGGGACAGCTTTCTCAGATTGTGTTTTGTTTAATTTGGCATATTCTATCATTGACTATTGCTGTTTGCTTCGAAATTTCAACTTCTCTTTAACAGTTATCTTATTCCACTTCAGATTTTCTTTTATTTTGCTTTCCTTGACTCAACAACATATTTGCAGTTAGCATTTGAATCTTTGTTAACAAAGGCATGTGAGAGCATATTTATAGGTATGTTAACTGACTGTGACAAATAAAATAGATTACACAAGTTTCAACAAGTATCAATATCTTCTGAATATTTTTCTTGCATATGCTACAAAATCCTTTTCAGTTGTTTCAATGTTTTTGCAGGACAAAGTAAAAGAAGAAAGCGAACATTTTAAATATACTTTCTTTCAAATCTGACCATGCCAGACCGAGCTGCGTTATATGCAATAACTATCAGTACCAAAAATTGAATTAATTGTGCAGACAAATGGTACTGGTAATGAAGACACAGTATTATAAAATGTCAGTAATATGCCAAGCCATTCATTTACAAAATGTATTAAACAAGGCAATCTGGCCCTTTCTGTTGTTATCTTTCCATCCCCTAGCTGTTGTCTCTTCATCTGCCCCCCCCCCCCCCCCCCCTACCCCTTTGATATGTCCTTCGGTTAATCTCTTTCTAGTTGGTCTCAACTCACCGAACTCGACATTACATTATCCACTATCAGGTTGCAGTACAAGAAAACTGTAGTTAGTATTCACTTGTATGTGTGCTAGGAAAAAAAGAGGCAAGTTTGTAATCTGTAGTACTTCATTCCAGTTCTTTTTTAGGCAACTGTCTGCTATTCAGTGAGTGATTATCATTGTCAATTCCACGAGTCATATGAAAAACAGTAATTATGCCTCAAAACAGCCTGTTGTAAATGTTTTGCAAAGTAGTTCATTTTATACAAGGTGGCACAGTTACTGTTATATGGCCCTTTGTAATGTATGGCAAAATAAACCCAGAAGAACATAACTGATTACTATATCAGAATTATTACTAACTTGAGATCACTTGCTTAAGCACAAGACAGAACAAAATAATACCATTAATTTGTGTTTCTGTCAACACTATGGACTACTTTAAGGCTACCAGCAGTCACATCTGTATTTACCTGAACATGTTACAAGCTGGCCTTGGCCTTGTCGTTCCAGATCAACCACAACCATATCTAGAATAGGAGCTAAATTTGTAAATGTTTCCATTGTACTGACATAAGATCCATTTTCATCTGCATTTACATTTAGTTTTATCAACTGGGAATCACCAAGACGAGATCCAATGAACAGTACGCCATTGTCGAGATAAGTAATACATTCTGGAACACTTATCTCCCCTGCAATAAGAAATGAATTGGAGATGTAAACAAATGTATGAGTGCAGGACAAACATGACAAAGCTTGTTATATTAAATGCATGACAACAACAACAACAACAACAACAACAACAATGATGATAATTTGTCATTTTCCTCAATAAAATATTATTTATTTTTTATATTAATTCTGTCCCATTATTCGTTAAGATATAATGCAATAAAAACACTAAATATGTAAGACTGGTAACCCTGAAGAACTGTTTATCATGGTATGTTAGTACACAATGATTTTTGCTCAGTGTTTGAGAGGAATGAAAACAAGACTCCCTAGAAATTACACAACGAATGTTTGTTCAAATTTTTATAGCCAAACTAAAAGATGAAAATGGACAAAAGTGGTATTAAACTGACCAGTATGATGCTCAGTTATGCAGAAAAATTAGGCTACTTAATAAAAACTTAAATAGTTATTTGGAAAATTTAAACCTTTCATGAACAGTTGCTGTGAGTTATGTAAATGAAGTGTTAAAAACTTCATCTCTTCAAGGCCTAGCTCTTTCGTACATAAAAAGTTAAACAGGTGTAGAAATTGTGAAATTCTTTCTTTTGTGTTGAAAAAATAAAATAAATATCAAATTACAGCATACCTCAAAACCTCTCTGCTTTCTCTTGATCTGTATCTTCTGAATAATAATACAATAACAATCAATACCTAAAGACATTACATATTTGACACTTTCTAGTGGTCAAATGTTGTGTGAACAAGTTTGTAAAAAAATAGTAAATGAAACAGATTAGATACACATTTGATGTGCCTCATTTGCTATACATTATTTCAAACATCATTCAAAAGCACATCAACACATCAAATGTGTCTTTAATCTATTTTGTTTCTTACTTTTAAGCAAACCACTTCACAAAACACCTGACCATTCTTTTGCTTCTTAACTTTGAATTCTGATAAGTCTTTTCAAAACTGATCAATTTAGTGACAATGGAAAAGAAGTTTTTAACAGATGTGTTCTATTGGTCTACAGGAAAATGACGCATGGGAAGTCCAATACTACTGGGTGACGTACTATGATACTGCAGCTGCAAATTTCTGTCATGAACAAATCAGTCTGATTTGTGGTGGTCTCCTTCAAAGAAAAGTCCATCTTTATCCACAAGCCCACATTATTTCCTTCTCACGTTAAAAAAATTTCTACACATTGTTTCTGGTCACATTGCACAAGAGTTTCAGTGTTTACGCCTTCTTGTAGAGTGCAAGAACATGTCTGTAATTAACTGCTAGTGCATGGATAATAAACTGATTGATTTCAGTCCACACAACATAAGAGCACAGTTCAAGGGTGAAACACTGTCATGCACAAATACACCATGACACATAGCTCCTTAGTAATGCAAGTAATCTTGTTTCGAGTTCGTGTAGATGTTATGAATGCAAACTGAAGTGTTTTTAGGTTGATTCTCGCAAATGGTGTAGAAATTCAGGTAGCAAGCCCTGGTGGCAACAGCTAGTGGTATACAATTCTGTGAAAACTGGAAACTAGTAGGATTTTCAAAATTGTCTTAACTTTAAAAGCTTTTTTCAGACTTGGTATCTAAATAGAGCTTTCATTGTGATGACTGGCCCTTACTTTTGATGACACAGTGATTCATTCATAATTTGTTGGCAGTTGTGACCTATTTGTCATTAACTTACCATACCAACCAAGAGCACATTCTGTGGAAGCCAGACAGACATTTGGTTGACACAGTACTGTTAAAAATGTAGAGTTACTCATTTGAGCAGATGCATGTTTTTATGGCCAGAACATCATTCCAAATTGGATGGGGTACGTTAGAATTATAAGTTGGTCAGAGTTAAGAAGAGTGGAGTTAAGTGAAATAGTAACAAATATAAATACGTGATTAATGAATACATTGAGTACATGTGATGAGGGGAAGAACATTTATTAATAATATGGATGAAACAATTATGATAAGAAGTTATTAAAGAAACAGTGTACTGAATAAAAGTTAATAAGAGCATATGAAAAAACAACTAAATAAAAAATAAATAAATAGGGTTTCTACTACCTCTTGTCATGTCATGAAATGAGGAATATCCTACCCACTATTCTCCTCACCTCTCCCACAGTGTTCTTCCACCACCTGCTGAATCTAAGCAATATCCTTGTCCATCCCTATTCCATACCTGCTCCCAACCCTTGTCTCATGCCTCATTTTCCTGCAATATATCTAGATACGAGACATGTCCCAAACATCCGCCAACCACCACCTATTCCAGTTCAGTCGCAGGCATTTTCTATCGCAACAAAGCATTTATGTGATTTACTAACTAATCTGCAACCACTGTGCTGTTTTCTATGTGGATACGACAAGTAACAAGCTATCTGTCTTCACAAATGGTCACCAACGAAGTGTGGCCAAAAGACAAATGGACATGCTGCCCAAAACAATGTGCTTCACTTCAATGACACCTTAACAGCCTGTGCCACCTGTATCCTTTCTACCAACACATGCTTAACTCTTCCTCCAATGTATGTTATGTCCCCATAATCCCCAAAGCTTCAATCTTCGCTAGTCCCTGTCCTTCATCTGTCTACCCCCTTACATATTCCCACACTACATAGCCTTTATTCCATCAATGCACCCACTTTTCTCTTTCCCCTTCTCTACTCCCCCCCCCCCCCCCCAACCAAACCACCCAACTGCACCTAACAGCCTTACCCCTGTCCCTGCTTGCACCCACTTTTCTCTTTCCCCTTCTCTACTCCCCCCCCCCCCCCCCAACCAAACCACCCAACTGCACCTAACAGCCTTACCCCTGTCCCTGCTGCATGCTCCCACCTTCCCCCAGTCCTATCTGCTATCTCCCCTCCCCTCCCCTCCCCTTCCCATCCCATCCCATCCCATCCCATCCCATCCCATCCCATCCCATGCCATCCTTACCCCCACCACCTATGCCGGACTGTTTCTTCCTGCAGGTGCAATTGCAGACTGCACTCCGGCAGCAATGGAAAGAGACAGTGGTCCTGTGTGTGTGTGTGTGTGTGTGTGTGTGTGTGTGTGTGTGTGTGTGTGTGATTTGTACTTGTGTGAGTTTGTGTGTGTGTGTATGTGTGTGGGAAGTGGTGGGTGGGAAGGGTGGGGGCGGGTGGCACACACATGCTCATGTGTTTTCTACTTCAGAAGAAGGCATTCAGGCCAAAAGCTTAAATGTATAGTAGTTTTTTCGTTGTGTGTCTGCGACTCAATGTCTCCTCTATATAGTGAATAGCAATCTATCTGTTTTCATAATACTGTTGTAAACAGTAACTGTCATATAAAATGTTTCAACAAAATTTTCATGATATTCATCGGAAATAGTTCAGAATGATACTAACAATAGTCAAACTGGTATTGTAGAAACAGTGATAAGTGAGAGAGCAGTGAAACTGTTAGGGTTGAAATAGCTGTCAAATGGACAATGATTAGATTTACATATTCAGCTGATTATAATTTATACTATAAGCCATTCTAATACCACTGAGTATTTGCAATAAAAATGAGTAGTAATGACAAAACCAATATTTAAAGTCAAAACAAAGATATGCACAGCCAGTTCTGAACTTTCCTGTATTTAACTGCATGTGAGCTCTACCTTTTAATGAAACTGATTGTGATGCTCTTTAATTAAATTTGTGACTCATAATATCCATGATATAGAGGACATAGTGGGGTTGGAAGTTTAAACGTGGTAGCTGTGACAGGACTGTGTTCTTTGATGTGAAAGACATAATCATAAAAGATGGTATGATTCCTTGAATCAATATCATTTAGCAGAAAATGTTGCCACTTTGAAATGATTTGCAAATCAGAATCTTTAAAGTTGTCAGAACTTGTGAGGCATAAATGAATAACAGCTGCACAAACAAAGGAAATATGCAGTACAAAACACACCATGGAGAATCACTGGGTGAATGCTGAACACACACACTCTGGGCTGCATATGTACACAAAAATTTACAGTACTGCAGTGAATAAGACATTGTGGCTAGTTAAGTTCTCAATTTACAGCAACAAGAAAGTGTCACACAGAGCAAAACATATTTGGCATAGTCAAATTTGGCATTTTTGGGATTATATAGCAATTGACAATTCAGAACAAATAGGCTTAGTCATTAACAATCAAAAATTATTCAGTAAACACAGCCGTAGTTGCATTTAAATTGTTGATTTTAATTTTTAGATGACCAGTTTATATTTTCTAAAGAGATCATCATTTGATCTACATTCTGTGAAGAGGAATAAAACATATTACTTCAGTTACAATCGAAATGGACATTAATATACAATAATGTAGTAAAACAGCAATGTACGATACACCCTTGATGACAGTAGGAATCGCTCGCGTAGAATAGGTCCATCAGTGCTGGCTTGGAGAACACTACTGAATACTGATCAGCTGCTGGTAGTCAAATAGTGGAAGCTCCACCCATTGTCTCTGACGTAATGTCATAGGTGGCCAATGGCCATGAGACTCGATAAAATTGTGTGACGAATGTGTATTACATAGTACATTATCAGGATTTTGGTTTTTAAGAAAACAAAAAAGGATATTTTGATGTTATAAAGAGCATACATGATAAAAGTGATGAAACAGAAAAACAGTCACTACCCAATGACAGGACTCATTTAAACATGGGCTGCCTTCAGCCAGACCTTCTAGTAAATGTAAACGTAGCAAAGACAGTCAGCAGGACGCTAACTTGTTAACTAAGGAGACGATATACATTCCACCATTAAGCAAAGATGTTATGGATACCCACTGTCCAGAAGGGCACCACCTAATAATCACAGAAATGATGTGTAATTGATTTGTACTGTCATATGCTAACAGACGTTTGTGGCCATGTGCAGCTAGTGTAATACACTTATGTAATGGGTATTTTACACAGATTAGCTGCTTGTTATGTCATAACATTTTTGCAGATAAAATTAGTCTTTGTTTATATGGCTGAGTCACTCCTTACAAGGAAGAAACAAACTTAAAACATGGATTACGAAGACATACAGCCACTTTGTACTAGTGCAAGGTACATGTAAATATCAAGAGAGCACCAGATAGTGGATCAAAATAATTTTAGTCACAAACAACAAATAAATTAATAACAGTGCTAAGGTGGTATGGTTAGACCTATCCTGTATGACCATATAATAAATATTTGTGTGTTAATTTGCAGTCTGTTATAGTGTTATATTTGCACAGCCGTACGCCCATTCACTGGGTAGAGACTGTTTTTTATTTCATCACTTTTATCATATATGTTGTTCTTTATAACATCAAAATATCCTTCGTTGTTTTCTCAAGGACCAAACTCCTACTAACAATTCATCTAACACATGTTCTTCACACAATGCAATCAAGTCTCATGGCCACTGGCCACCAATGATGTAGGTCAGAGACAATAGGCAGGGCTTCCGCTATTTATACTACTGGCAACCGAACCATATTCAGTAGTGTTCTCCATGCAAGCGTGGATGGATCTGCTCCATGCCAGTGACTCCTACTGTCATCAAGGATATATCATGAAATGCTTTTTTACTACATTGTTAAATACTAATGTCCATTTTGGTTGTAACGGAAGCATTATGTTTTATTCATCTTCACAGAATGTAAATCTGATGATGATCTCCTTTGAAGGTCAAAAAAGGTTATCTAAAAATAAAAATTAACAACTTACATGCGACTATGATTGTGTTTACTAAATAAGTTACAATATTAATAGATGGTTGTTTTCTTGGAACAATGTTCCAAAAGTTTTTCAGTATTCAAGAAAATTGTTTGTGTGGATTTAAAGATTCCAAGTTTTTGTATGCCAGCGAAATGTGGGAAAAAGCATTTGACAACATTTTTGCAATCTAAGATCGCATTACATCAGTTCCAACAATGGAAAATCTAGGATGGAATAATTATAATATTATAAAAAGGACAGTTTGCTACTCACCATAAGGTGGAGATGCTGAGTTGCAGACAGGCACAACAAGAAGACTACTAAACAAGCAAGCATTCAGCAAGAAGGTTTTCTTCTGAAATAGACAACATACACATCTTCAAGCAAACGCAGCTCACACACACATGACCACTACCTCTGGCTACCAAGGCCAGACTGTGAGCAACCGTGCACGATGAGAGAAGCACTCTGGGTGGTGGAGGTAAATTGGAGGCTGGGACAGGAAGGGAGAGCAGAGTATGGGCATGGGACAGTAAAGTGCTGTTTGTGGGAGCATACAGGGATAAGATGGAGAGAGGGTCAGGCAGCTACGTGCTGTCAGGAGGTAAGACGAGGGTGGCAGAGGAGAGGATGGGGTGGGGGAAGGGGGCAGCAGAAAAGTAGAGAAATAAAAAGACTCTGGGTGCATTTGTGGAACAGGAGGCTGTGGAGTGGAAACAGGGAAGAGATAGATGACTAAAGGACAATGACTAACGAAGGTTAAGGACAGGGAGGTTACAGAAACATAGAACAAATTGTAGGGAGATTTCCCACTTACACACTTCAGAAAATATGGTGTTGGTAGGAAGGATCCAGATGGCACAGGTTGTGAAGCAGTCATTAAAATGAAGAATTTGGTGCTCAGCAACTGGGTGATCCAGTTGTTTCTTGGCCACAGACTGTCAGTGGCCATTCATGCAGACAGACAGCTTGTTGGTTGTAATGTCTACATAGAATGAAGCACAGTGGTTGCAGCTTAGCCTGTAGATCACATGACTGGTTTCATAGGTAGCCCTGCCTTTGATGGGATAGGTGGGGCTTGTGACCAGACTGGAGTAGGTGGTGGTGGGAGAATGTATAGGTCAGATCTTTCGTCTAGGACAATTGCAGGGATACGATCCAAGAGGCAAGGGGTTAGGAGCAGGGGTTGTGTAGGGTGAACGTATTGTGCAGGTTTGGCGGGTGACAGAACATCAGCGTGGGAGAGGTGGGGAGGATATTGGGTATGACATTCCTCATTTCATAGAACAACGAGGTTCAGTTGTTCCAGTCCTGGATGGTATAGAGTCACAAGGGGAATGCTCCATTTTGGCCAAACAGTGGGACTTTAGGAGGAGGCATATGTTCCCACAAACTGTACTTTACCATCTCTCACCTAAACCCTGCTCTCCCTCATCATCCCAGCCTCTTCCTTTTCCCCAGAACAACAATAGGCAAGCAGTGAGTTGAGGAATATGGCTGGAAAAAGATTGTGTATAAGCAATTTGAAGAGGTCTTCTGCACAGAGCCTACAGGGAGGCATAATAAAAACACTCACTGGCCACAGAACAAAGAGGAAGATTGTACTTTTACAAATTTTTGGAAAAAGAAATGCAACAAAACCAGTATTCAGGATGTCCACTGGAGGAGAGCATGGCCATAAACTGGGCAATGCAGTGATTGCTGTACCACATTTGCATCAGAGTCACAGGTACAATCAGTGTGACCGTATGCACTGGTACACCGTGTCGGTACCTCTGATGAAGGAAAATCAGAATTGTAGATTTTGAGCTGGGATATGATAGAACTTCAGCTACGCATGAAGCTTGTAAAACAAATGTTGTATTCACACTTTTGAAATGCCCAGAAAAGTGTTAAAATAATATAAATTGAGGAAGAAGCATTAGGAGAAGTGAGGAAAAATAAACCAAGGAAAACAGTGGAAATACAGTATCGCTGCACCGTCCGAGATACAGCAGTTGGGGCATCAGAACAGGAAAATGCAGGAGTATGCCATGTAACTATTTGTGATTGTGACACCGAGGTTTCAAGTTCAATGATAGGTGACATCTTGTGCTGTGAGAGCAAGAAGCATATAGACCTGAATGCGAGAACAATAGAGAGAAACAGAAACCGTTTCAACTAATGCTGGATAAAAATGAAGTGTCTTAACAAATAGTGGGAGAGATTTAATAAAGAGCAAGAAAAACTGCTAGAACAAAAGGAAATTGCTGTACCCGAAATAGTTCCTCCTTTTAGCCATGTAAATCTTCAGTACGGAAGTAGCAGGACTCCTTGATTCTGGTAGCCAACAGCTTGTATGATGCATTACTATAGAATGGGATGATGTCTGAAACCTTCCAGTACATGGGTTTAGAATAAGTGAGCAACTGGTGGTGAACATAAACTCAAGTGTTACTGAACTTTGCAATAAACAGAATACAATATGAAGTAGTTGCATTAGTAAAATTGCATCTCAAAGAAAAATATTTTATTGGAGCCGATTGGATAGATAACCACAAGGTAGAATTTGATTACAGTAGGACTGAAATGTGACTGTGGGATGGGGGAGCACTATATGTAACTAATTTTAAAGAGACCACTCACCAACTAACAGAATTGTTAAGTTGTCAACAGACACATGCAACAAGAGAAAGACATAAAAAGAATTACAGAAGACACATTAGATTGTAAAAAAAAGAGAAGCAGCATCGTGATATGTCAATGAACAAGAAAGAGGGAGAGACCTGTAGTTTAAAGGTGCCGCTGCTATGCCAGGCTCTTCAAATACTGCCACAGAGGACAGAAGGGATGATTTCTGTTGCGAGTCTAGTCTGAGCCTTCAAGAATATCAATAGTTTTGCCACGATTACAGACATGCAATATAGCTCCACATCAGCCTACAGAGGACAGCATCAGCATACATCATGCAATCAAGCTTTATTCCTGCTTACTTGGACAGTTTTGAGTGCCACCGAAGGAAAAGTAATTGCCATGACTGCAGTAAACAGTTTGTGTTCCTAAGCTGCAGACCTGCACTGTAAGGAATTTGGTGACCTAAACTGCTCTTGTGTATTTGAACCTTTATTAGTTCCAAACATGCTTGCACAGTCACAGCATTGAGGAGCAAAAGTTAAGTGTATGGTTTTTGTATTACTAAAGTGTTCTGACCATTAACTAGTAACTTGTTTACTTGTGTGTAGTGTCCAAAGTAGGAAAGTACATAAATGACGTGAAAGGAAAGTGGAAACAACTATTAGATATGTGTGTTCAATATATTTAGTAATAATAACTACATTTATTATCATCAGAAGATATAACTGAGAAAACTTGAGAAGTGCTCAATGCTTCAGCAATTTGCATTTCTTTGTGCCTGAGCCTCAGCAGTTCCCTGTGTTACATGTCATTTACAGCTGCCCAGAAAATAGCACTATAACCCAAATGTCACAGTTTACAAAATTATGAAAAGGCGGCAGGTGGCTCATTACAAAAATAGAAGTATGGATTACCCTGGTATAACCAATGCGGAGGAGACGACATGGAACTGTGGATTTCATCTGGAACAAGTGGAAGGAAGAGCATCATGCTGGTGTAGTTTCCTTGATTGTGCAGTGTTTATTACATGCGGGAGTAGCCCACCAGACACCATTCCGTTTCCAAGTGAGCAGGGATCTCCTGTGTACATACAAATTTGCTCCTGGGATTGGCAATGTGAACGAAGAGTGAGTAAGTGCTCCTCTAGTCCAATGGTCAGCTAGTTCATTCCTGGGTGTACCCATGACTTGGAACCCAGAGAAAGACAACTGGGCAGGCAGCACGAGTAAGGTCAGCAAGAAGAACATGAACAGAGGAGACCAAAGGTTGGCAAGAATAGCATCAATTGGTAGGCTGGGGATGGCTCATTGAGTCAGTACATATTAAACATGATCAAGGGAGGCCCATTTAATTAAACAGAGGGCACTACTAATGGTTGTCTGCTCTGCTGTAAACACACTACATATTTCCAGCAGTGAATGGCATTCCATACTGGCAGGAATGTAAAAGCATGTTCCATCTGATCCACAGTTTTAGAGCCATCAGTGTAAAAGACGCTGACTTCCTGGAATTCTTCAAGAACTGGACATAAAATGTGCCGAAAGGTCATGAGAGCAGAAGAGACTTTAGGGAGAGATCAGTCCTAATTTGTGGCCTGGGCACTATCCAAGGGAGGGTGTGTGAGAAAACATGGGGAGCACAGTCCAGGAAAGGCAGATGGAGATCTTGGCAGAGGGAAGTACAGTGCATTACAACTGGTAATCTCACTTGAGGACATGTATCAGGACAACAACATCCCTCATGTGAAAAGAGAGTGGGATACATAGGATTATAGGAAATTGTTGAATGGTGACTGCATAAGAGATCAAAAATTGTGCCATCGAATCTGAAGTGGGAAGATCCCCACCTCGGCAAGGAGACTGTCTATGACTAGTCTGAAAGGCACCAGTGCCAGACGCATGCCACAATAGTGGACTGGGTCTTACAGTTTCAAGGCTGAAGGAGCCACTGAGCTATAAACCTGGTAAGGTTGAATGAAACCAGAGCATGATCTGAGCCCCAAGATGTGTGAGCAAGGAAGTAGAGGGCATTAATCCTCCACATGCAGCTATTCTTCAGGTGGCAAATATGGGGCTGCCAGGTCAGCTTTTATCAAAAAGGAGGCCCACAAAAGTCTACAACGTCTAGGCACTGCGTACCTAAGTAGTGTTCTGGATCCCAAGGCATACTGCAGCTGGCAGTCAGTAAAAGCTGTGGAGTGGGAGCTGCACCAAATGTAAAAATTGTTAATGTACACTGCAGCGACAACCAGCAGCCTAATGGAGGTCATTAGCCCATTGATGGCAGTGATGAAGAAGAGCGTGAATACTCAATATGAAGCCCTGTGAGATGCTGTTCTCTTGGACTGATGGGAGCTAGGTGAACTGCCAACTCTAACCCAGAACAAGTGGGATAAAAACTGATGAATAAATATCTGTTGGGGGCCTCAGAAGTCAGTCATGGTGGGAGGGGAGGGGGGGAGGTAAAACATGACACCAGTGGTATCACATGTCTTATGCAGGTCAAAAAAGACTGTGATGAGGTGTTGGCATTTAGAAAAAACCTGTTGGATTACTGCTTCCAAACTTTTACCATTTGCTTCAGCTGTGGTTCATCCCTCCAGCAAACCACACTGAGAGGGGGACAAAAGGCTCTGAGATTAGAGAACCCAGCACAATTTGCTGGCAGCCATCCTTCCAAGCAGCTTACACGGTAGGTTCATCAGGCTAATCGGCCAGTACCTGTTGAGAGATTTTGGGTTCTTGCCTGACTTCAGGACAGACAACTATGCTGTCTCGCCACTGCAAGGGAAGGAAACTTGAAGCGCTAGCACAAAGTTGCTTAAAAGTGTTTTAAGTGATAAGGTTGGTGTGCAAAGGATGTAGTTTAAATCGTCAAAAGGCTTGTCAGCGATCCTGAATAGCTATTGCAATGCCTATGGTTCAGCACTTTATGGGATGCCTGTGGGAGGGGACGGGGCGGGGGAAGAGGGAAGAGGGGGGACTCTCTTGTGGCTGAGACGTCATGCAGAACCACATCAATAGCAGAGGCAAACAAAGGCCAGTTGGCTCTGTAGTGTCCAACATGGTTGTCACTCTGTCTGGCGATGGCAAGGAAAGAACAGCATCACTGGAAATTGCTTACTGACACTGTCATTGGCTAGTGACCAATGTAGCGAAGCCACAAGATTAGGGGAAGAGATTGTTATATCAGTTGCTGAATAGGTGCCATGGGCAACACTGAAGTGAATAGGGGAACCATCACTGAGATGGCACAGATCATGGTCTGTCTGAAACTTTGTCAATTAGAGGGCCATTACCAAATGAAGTGGTACTCAACAAATTTCTGGAAATATAGTAAAGGGAACACTCAGTGTCTATGATGCTCCTGTAGCTCTGATTCTCCAGAGTTTTAACCAAATTTTGTTTGTGTTTTTATCCCAAATGATCTCCTCCACCTTCTCAGTGCTCACTTTCCACAACCATAGCACACATCTCTGTACCTAATGATTATACTGGTAGGATATATTTACAAAATTGCAATCTATGTTTCGATTGGTGTTATACTAAACATTCCTATTAATGTTTTTAATTAATGCATATGACTTAGGTGTGTGTTCCTACTTTGAACAGTGAAACTGTTGGATCAATACGGTTGCTGTAAACTGGATCATTATGGTTTTACTATGGTTGCTGTAAATCCAAAAATGGCAACGAAGAATGTGAAATGGTATTATCTGCTTGCTGGAAATGGTATCTTATAAGCCTTAGTACCAGCTTGAGCTAGCTTGTCCATGTGACTTTACTAAAGAAAAGATGAAGTATTCTTCTTTATCAAGTTTGTGGCACTTTGCCTTTTTTTCGTTTGTCGTCCTCAGTGTCTATGTACTGCGTTGTGATACTGGCTGAAAAATGGGGTGTGGAAGTACAACACTGACTACTTTAAGTAATGTAGCTGACAGGTGCACAGTTGTGTTTCACAGTAGTTTACTTTCACCGTTCACGACCCCCCCCCCCCCCCCCCAATAATACACAGTTTACAAAGCCAGTGCACTACTGTTTCAACTTTCCATAAGCCTCTCTAATAGTTTGCAGTCAAACCTCCACAAACTGCTACAATAGTTTACTACTGTACATCTATGAGCAGTAAAAACCTAACCACAAAGTTCACAGTTCTTGAAGAATAGAAGGTACATATGAAGCAAACACTTTTATTGTTTTAACACAAGGCCTAATTGTGTAGCACTTATTTTACAGTTAAAGTTGAAGCACAGTTGTAGTTCTAACAAACACAGGTTTCTTGTCTAAAACTCTACACATTGTTTGATGTTTAACTAACAGAAATTACAATTAAAACTTAACTCATTAAATTAACTGAATACATCAAAAAATTGGTTCGTTTTAACAGTTTCTTCCATTACAAGAGTTAAGCTGAATTATTTTTGTTGAAATTAACAAATATCATAATGAAAACAAACTTAATTATTTACAAATTAATTAAGGGCTGGCTTTGCTAACATGTTTTCAAATAGAGCCAAATAAAATCTTTAAGAATATGATTAGTTGTTCTTTCAAATGTTTGTAATTAGTGCAGTATTTATATCTGTTTATAAGTTAGCAATAGAATTTAAGTTATGAAACAATTACTGATTTTGCTCTACAATGAAAGATACTAACTAGGAATAGTACAAATAAATCAGAAAATCAATTCATCATCATCATCAGCAGCAGCCGCCAATTCAATCATTAGATGATGTGGCCTCTTCGAGTCGTGGGTTCAGGTAGGCTTTCAGAAGTCTTCTCCAAGTGGGACGGTCTTGGGCAGTTTTCTGCCAGGTGTTACCAGCGATCTTCTTGATGTCTTTGTCCCATCTGTCTGGTGGTCTTCCTCTAGGCCTCCGATGCTGCCATTTCAAGGAACCTACTCTCTCTAAGATGGCATTAATCTTCGTCACAGACCAGATGTCATCTGCCCTTTTCCTGTCCTTTCTTGTATAGCCCAGCATTGATCTATCCATGGCTCTCTGTGCTGTCCTAAGTTTCCCTTTTGTAAATGAGTTCAGTGTCCATGTCTCACAGCCGTACGCCATCACAGGAAGAATGCATTGATCAAATACTGCTTTCTTCAGATTTACTGGCATTTTTGATCTGAATACTTTTGAATTCTTTCCAAATGCTTGCCAGCCAAGCTTGATGCGTCGATAGATTTCTGGCCTTATGTCTCCCTTCATATTTATAATCTGGCCAAGGCAGACACATTCACTGACCTCACATCTCCAGCTGGGACCCATTTGTTGGATATTACTTTTGTTTTGGAAAGGTTCATGTTCAAGCCAACCAGCTGACATTCCGATGCAAGATCTGTAACTAAGTTTTGGAGCTCTGAGAAGTCTTTGGCCAGTAAGGCAATATCATCAGCAAATCTCAAGTTGGTAAGCCTTCCTCCATTAATTCTAATTCCCTTACCTTCCCAGCTCAGCTTTGACATAGCCATTTCCAATACAGCAGAAAACAATTTTGGGGAGATGGGATCGTCTTGCTTGACACCCCTCATGATGCGGAATTCTTGAGTTGATTCACCGATGTTAACATAAGCTGAAGAATTCTCGTAGATTTTCCTGAGCACTTCAATGTATGCTGCTCCCACTCCTTGCTCACTCAAAACTTGGAGGACAGCTACATGGCTAACAAAGTCAAATGCCTTTTCTAAGTCAACAAAGGCAATGCAGAGAGGCAGTAGGTATTCGTTCACTCTGCTTATCACTTCACTAACGGTCAGAATGTGGTCAATAGTGGTAAAACTGCTTCGGAATCCTGCTTGTTCTATAGGTTGGGCTAAGTCTAGGGTGGAACTAATTCAGTTTAACAAGATCTTTGTGAAAATTTTGTACAAAATTGAGAGCAAGCTGATAGGACAGTAGTTTTTAATATTTAGAATACTTCATTTCTCGTGCATCAAAATAATCTTAGCCTTGTTCCATGATAATGGGATTGGAGCATAGTGCAGGCAGGAAGTAAGTACTTTTGCCAAGTGATTTATTGTTACCTCTCCTGCCAGTTTGAGGATGTCAATGCTGAGCTCATCATCACCCGGCACTGTTCCCTTCTTCATGCTATCTAGAGCACACTTGGCTTCCGATGGGAGTATATCTGGAACACTAGGTACATCATTTAATTTAGATACACTCGAATTTTCCCCTGGATTGCTATACAAATTGCTATAAAAGTCTCTGATGAACTTCAAAACCGCCTCCTTTTCAGTGATTCAACTGTCATTTCCATCGAGTGCGATAATCCGCTTTTTACCGATTGTGAGTTTGCGTTTGGCTGACTTTAAACTTGTCTTGTTCTCCAAGCTTGCTCGTAAGGTGTCTTCAGTGAATTTCTGTATGTCAGTTTTCATTTCTCTTCGCACTGCCTTACATAGTTCAATACGCAACTATGTCATGATCGGTTTGGATTTTCATTTCTCTCCTCTGTTGTAAAAGGGTTTCAGTTTTGGCACTGAATTTCTTTGGTTGCTTATTTTTTTTGGCATAGGCCACCGACTTCTTGTCCACTTGAAACAATCATTTCCGCCAAATCACCATCTTCAATTAGATACATAAAATTAAGGACAAAATTAGATCTGGTGTTATAACCTTTAAAACTGAGGGCCAACCTTTCTTTTCTTTATGAAAATGCAGATAATACTCATGTATGCTAATAGCAATTAGTTAAAACTGAAAAAATGAATTTTAAGGAGGCAGATGGCAAAACAATAGGGGAAGTAAAAAATCTCCCAGCTTGCTTCGTCGCAAGTTCAATACAAAAACCCTACACATTTGACTCAAATGAATGAAAATTCCTTCTAATTTAAGGGTAGGATTTCTAGCTAGGGAAAGTTTACCTTTCATCAGTAAAAAGGTTATCTAATGAACAGCCACTGTATTTATTGGTCACACCCCATTGCTGCATCAACAATATAACACTTATTGCTTTTCCTTCCGTCTTCACCCTCAAGTTTTGATACAGCTACTAAAATACTGTCTACATTATCCTCTACCATCAAGGCTAGACAGAACCTTGGCAGTGCCTTTGGTCATGCATTTGGTTACCTTTAGTTGTCCATATTTACACTCAACAGTTTGTTTTCTCTAATAACCCACCAACTGTTGTAAATGCGATTAGGAGTTTGGAAACTTCTTAGCTGGCCAATAAAAGGCTATCAAAGCTGCCTGTGATGTCCACCATTACAGCCACTGCATATTTCCTAAATGTGCTATCCACCAGGTGTTACAGACTTACTAAGGCATCATCAATTGATTTCTCGTTTCTGAATCCAAGTTGTCTCAGGTGCAGTGCATGATGATATCCAAGTTTGCAACTGGCCACAGAGGAGCCTTGCATAGACTTTGCCTTAGTATTAATGATGCATTTGGGTCTACAGCTATTAAGATATTAAGTATCTTTATTGTATCCTTTTTTATTAATTACTGCTCTTGCTGCTTTCCATTTCTTCAAAATACACCTTAATAATATGGAATCATTAAGACCTGCTCATATAGCTTAATGTGCAGCACTCTAACTTATGAGACTGGAGGGTGAGCCAGATCAGGCCAAAATTCTTGTGGTGGATTAACGACCATCGCTGATGCACTCGCCAACCTGTGTGTGGTTTTTAGGCAGTTTTCCATGCTTGTTTAAGCAAATTTGTGTGTCAGATACATAAACAGTTAAAATATTATCACACACAGAACAAAGTTTACACAATTTACAGGGAGGTGGTGCATACAGTTTTCTTAGGCAACTGACAACTGCAGCAAGAGGAAGGGCATATCAGGGCAAAGTTAACTGAAATAAATTTGGCAAATCTTGACTACAGCAGAGTGGATACTAAACAGGATAAATACTAACAGAAAGAAGAAGACTACCAAGTCATTAGGAATAGATGTTAACTAAGGCACAATCCACAGAGCTGTATGCTGAAAGGCCCATAATGAGAGTTTTTCCTTTCTTTATTTTATAGATGATCAAAGCTACTTCCCCCTCTGTAAAATGAAGTGTAACAATGTTATTAAGATCAGAGACTCTGACTGTCATTACCTCTAACATAATCCCAACTCACTTGCTTAAGTTTAATAATTCTTTTCTTGTTCATAACTTTACTCTTGCACAGTACAATAGGAAGCATGCAGTCATAAAAATATTTGTTGACCTCCCTTGTACGTTAAATGTTCTGGGATGAAATTAAAGCTGTTTTAAAAACAAATGGAAATATTCTATGCTACACAACTCTACTGCACGTCTGAATTTCTGAGTGGCTAGTATCAGAGTGTGGTTAGGTGACATTTATTGTGTTATATTGTAGATTAAGATTTACTTCGAAATTCAGTTATGTAAATAGCTAACTTGAAGATATGTTTCCTTTGAGAAGATGTGTCATAAATGTAAATTGGAGAAACGATACAGAGGATGATGTAAAAAAAGAACACACTGTAAATAGTACACACTCTTCCTAACAAGAAAGTTTCAAAAATGAAGAACAGAAAGGAAGAAAATGGAAATTAATTATGACAGTCTATTTTCAGACTCTATTATTGCAATACACACACGAGAAATTGTAACCTATTGAGACAGCAGTGTTCTTTGTCTCCCCCCCCCCCCCCCTTATTTTAACTTTCACACAGAAGTATGTAAAAATTGTAACTAATAAATTTACATGCAGCTAACAAAATATTAATCAAACAGTCGTCGACAGGAACACTCCTCTCCCCCCACCCCCCCTCCCACACCAAAATAAAAAAAAACTTACCAATAAAACAGCATGGCAATTTCTTATATTTAGTCTACCCTCATGAGTACAATGAAAGTTTATCTGGAATGAAAGGAAGAATGAATACTGGAAGCTTCACTCCATAATGTACTAACCTAATAATTCCACTTTCAAATCCTTTATTGTCAATGTTCCATCCATTTTCTCCTCTTGTTCAAGTAACAACATGAAGAGGTGTCCAGCCATATCACCCAATAAATACCGGGAACCATTTGAGTCTACCTGTGCGTAGCACACTATTGTGCTTTGCTGGAAGTAGAAGAACGAAAATGATTATTCTCTTTGATGACAATCCAAATTTTATTCACAACATGCAAGCTAAAAACTTAAAAAAAAAAAGAACTATAACTAAACTGATTAACAGGATATGACATTGCCCACAGCGCAGAGAATTATGCTGCTTGTCTCACAAAAATAGCATTAAATGAAACAGATGAACAAATCAAACAATGGAAACTCCAGGTAAGAATGTCAACAATGTAGGAAAAGACAGATTGCTACTTAAAAAAAACGGGATGGGCCCACATCACGTTGCAGGTCAATACAATTAAAAATTGAGCCTGTCTGCAACTTGATGTGCCTCCTTTACAGTAAGTAGCAATCTGTCTTTTTCTACATTGTTAATGATACATGAACATTCCGTAACAGTTATCTACAAAAACTGATAGGAAGACATAGCCATCTTTTTATAACAGCTAAAGTTAACTATATGCTTTTTTCACTCTGTTCTGATGCTTGGGCATTATTTTTAACTTCAAATCCAGGTAATCAAATACAATGCACACTGAAAAAACAAATTACTCTTATGAAATTATGGAGCTTAATGAAACTATAGTGTGGTGATTAGTTTCAAAAGAAACCTCGTGAGCATTTATTTCCAAGGATTCAGAATGAGCTAGCTTTTCTTAGCTTAAGTAAAGGGTAAGGAAGGCAGTGCAGTGTTTTAAGATACTACACTTATCTACAAGACAAGTGGATGTAAAGCCTCATCTAACTATCCTAATATTTGTTTTCTGTGATTCCTCTGTAGTTCAAATAATTTTTGGGATGTTTCCTTAAAACAGAATACTCACTTCCTTTCTCCTTCTACAAGAAAGTTAGTGATCCATTTTTAATAACCAGACTGTCAAAGAGATGTTAGACACTTTAACCTATCTGTCTTAATTTAATCCAACAGAACTGCTTAGAAACAGTTCTTCTAATGTCACGATGTAAACACCTACAGAGCAAATTAACAGTGTAGGCAAAATCAAAGACAAAAAATAGATACATTATCAGAAAAGCAACATAAATGTCTCAAAAAATAGCTAGTAAATATAAAAATACCAATGCCAATATGACACACACACACACACACACACACACACACACACACACACAAAAGAAAGAAATTACCCATCCTCTTTTTTTCCTGCTCCCCATCTTTTTTGTCTTATACAATTTATTTTATGTATTATAATGGTACCATAACAGCCAATGTAAATGTGAGCAACAATATGTAACCTAGATTGTGTTATGGAGGCTTCATTTGATGGATTCAATGATTTATCTATGTGGTGGCTTGAGAAAGGATTCCATTGATCAGAGAGGGGGGGAAAGGGATGGGGGTATAAATAGTATCTCAAGTCAGCGGTGAAATTTGTCACAAACAATAAAGAATGTAAATTTTAATTAAATGCTATTGATAGGAAAGTGAGATGAGTAACAATAATTCAGAAAATTATAATCAAGCAAAACAAACCTTCAAAACAGATCAGACAGAAAAAGAGTGTAAGTGTGCAGCCAATACAATATTTCTCCATTATTGGCTTATAAATTAAATCTTCAGCATGTTATAGTGTTGCACAACAAGCAGAGCAAACAAATTATGAGAAATATTTGTGATGTGAATTATGGCTTATCCATCTCATTACATACACTTGCAATCCATTTGGTTTGCATGCAGGATATAGGTAAGAAATTTACATTATAGTTACTAAAATTTTTACAACTAATAATCTCTATATACAAAAGGCAATGTCCTGATTGACTGACTGACTCATCTTCACTCACCCAAAACCACTAAGGATAAAAACTTAAATTTGCAGAGGTTGTGGATCTTATATGCGTTATTTAAAAAGGAATTTTTTGGTACTCCATTCCAAGGGAGGAGTGCATGTCACTATTAAGGCTATTCTGAAGCTAGATCTATAATAATTGGTATTTGGTTTCTCGGTCAGAAATAATAAAATATTTGTTTCAGCATTTTGAAATCTTAAACCTGTGGGGATGAAATAAGGGGTGAAAGTATTTTTGGTGTATCATTATTAAAGAACTCCTAAAGTATTTTTAATGCTACATCTATGAGAATTGGTATTTGCCTTATCGGTTACAAATAAAGAAATATGCATTTCAGTGTTTTTGGAAATTCGACACCAAAGGGGTTGAAACAGGAGATGAAATGTTTTATGAAACTATTTCATTATAAAAGAATTTTAAAGGTAATCTATAGAAATTTTTATTTGCCTTCTTAGTTGCAATAAATAAAAAGGTCACATTTCAGTGTTTTTGGAAATTCAACACCTAAGGGAGTGAAATACAGGAAGAAAGTTATTATGAGAAAATAAGTCTTTCACTGTTTTTGGAAATTCTGTCCCCAAGGGGGCAAAATGGGGGATCAAAAATTAAGAAAATATAATATTAAAATTTTTTTAAAGCTAAAACTATGAAAACTGGCATTTCACTTCTTGGTTAGATATAAAGAAATGTCTGTTAGGGCATGAACACTTCTATGCAAATATCACAACAAGAGCACAAAAGGCAAGATTTAAAAAAACTTTGACTTATCATGACAACTTTAGGTGTGCAATTTGTGAGCAACATAAGAATTCGACTAAAGAAAGGATGTGCATTGGGCAAAGCAGTGGGCACTATGCTAGTGTATCACCAAAATGATATTTCTATGAATAGTTATATATAAATAGTAGGCTAAAATAACAACTTGTACCCAGGTCAAATTACCAGTTCATCCTGCATGAATTCACCTACTAAGTAATAACATCTGAGTATCAGTGCCTTGCATAGCTTTCTTTTCAGTGGACCTAACTTTATCTGCATATTAACCTCATCCCTTCCGCGCTGTGGTAGCCAAACTGCACCCCCCCCCCCCCCCCCAAAAAAAAAACTGTTGCAGTTGTAACTGGACACAGAAGTATTATCTACAAACAGAATTGAGAATTGCTGGTGAACTGATGTTCAATAATAAAGAAATCACGTAGTACAGAAATATGCCTGGGCTAGTATGGGTCCTAGTGGGATCCCGTGAGACATAATTTTCAATTCAAAATAGTGATCTGTTGAATTTAATGATACTAACCATTTGCTTTCTGTTCTGTAAGTAGGATTTAAGCCATTCTAGGGAAGCCATACTTGGCAAGTTTGTAGATAAGCAGCCTTTGTGAGGCCACGAAAGATTCCTTATTGCTTATCTAACATTTATTTTCTCAATAAAACTGTTTATTGTGTCTATGGTGTTCTTCCATTCTTGAAAAACAAACTGATTGTTTAGGATAATGAAATACTTAGCAATGAAGATGTGGATTTGCATAACAGCAAATTTTTAGAATATTTTAGGTATGACTGGGATAATTGAGGTAAGACAACTTCCCATGATCAATCTTTATCCCTTCTTGAAAAGTAGTTTAGCTTTGGCATATTTCAGTTCCTCTGGGAAGCAGCCCTCTTCATAACACTGAATAATTACTCAAGCTAGTTATGTGCAATTGTGTTGCATATTGCTTTAATAATTTCAGTGGGTATTCCATCACAAAATAGATTTTTTATGTAAGTTTGCATTTTCTATGTCCTAAAAGGAAACTTTTGAAAATTTTGTAAGGCATTCAGAATGTTCATCTCTGTCATTTAGACATCAGACTTGACTGAAACGTTCTGGTATTTGAGTTGGAGTTAAATAGCAGATCCTTCAAACTTAATTTTTAAAATTTCTTGGTGACAGACTTTAAGACCTAATTCTCATTTAATGAATGATCACACAGACTGCCTATTTTTATAGTTCAAAATTATCCTCTTACTTACCAATAGTTCTTCTTCCTTGACAGCTCTTTTTAAATATAATTTTATAAAGTCTAACATGTTAAACAACTTAAGTATTTCTATTATAATTCAGTTCCCCCTGTGCAGTTGCATTTTCCTTATAATGGAAATTTTTGAGCCCTAGGTGATCCACTTTAATTTATTTGTTACTTTATTGTTCCAAATTCTAGGTGGAAATGTTACATTTAACACCTAGAAAAACTGTTCAGAAAATTTCCAAAATCTCCGTGACTTAAGACAACGTGTTTACAAAGCAATTTTCTTTCTTTTTAGCAAATTAATGAACATGAAACAGGTGTTTATTTTGCCAAAGTTCCTTCTCCTACAGGTTTTCATATCTGAAACGTTCCTATCTATGGCAGCCCAATGAAAAATGCACAATGAGCTGAGATACACAAATCTAAAGAAAAAATATACACATCATCATAAACGAGGGTCACTCCAAAAGAAATGCACACTATTTTTTTAAAATCCATCTTTTATTCTACATGTTTGAAAGTTTTACAGTGTGTAGATACATTCTTTAGGAATAATATTTTCATTTCTCCACATAATTTCCATCCCTCTCAATTGCCTTACGCCATCTTGTAACCAGTGCCTGTATACCCGTACGGTAAAATTCTGGAGCAACCTGTTGGAGCCACTGTTTGTCAGCGTGCACAAGGGAGTCATCATCTTCAAACCTTGTTCCACGAAGAGAGTTTTTCAGTTTCCCAAAGAAATGATAGTCAGGTGGAGCCAGGTCAGGACTGTAAGGCAGGTGTTTCAGTGTTGTCCATCCGAGTTTTGTGATCAGTTCCATGATTTTTTGATCGACATGTGGCCGTGCACTGTTCTGCAACAGCAAAACATCCTGCTTTTGCCGATGTGGTCGAACATGACTCAGTCGAGCTTGAAGTTTCTTCAGTGTCGTTAACATATGCATCAGAATTTATGGTGGTTCCACTTGGCATGATGTCCACAAGCAAGAGCACACCGTAGCCATAACTTTTCCAGCAGAAAGTGTGGTTTTGAATTTTTTCTCTTGGGTGAATTTGCATGATGCCACTCCATTGATTGCCTTTTGACTCTGGTGAAAAATGAGGGAGCCATGTTTCATCACATGTCACAATTTTTCCAAGAAATTCATCTCCACCATTCTCATACTGTTCCAAAAGTTTGCTACATACCATTTTTCTTGTTTTTTTGTGAGCCACTGTCAACATCCTGGGAACACACCTGGCACAAACCTTTTTTAATGCCAACACTTTCAGTATTCTGCAAACAATTCCTTTCCCCATCCCAACGTAGCATGACAATTCATTCACTTTGATGCGTCTGTCAGCAGTCACCAATTCGTTAGCTCTCTGCACGTTATCTGAAGTGTGTGCAGTACGAGGCCTGCCTCTGCGAGGACAATCCTCAATATTGCCGTGCCCGCTTTCATCACGTAACCTGCTTGCCCACTGACTAACTGTACTGTGATCAACAGCAGCATCTCCATACACCTTTTTCAACCTCTTGTGGATGTTTCCCACTGTCTCGTTTTCACACCACAGGAATTCTATGACAGCACATTGCTTCTGATGAATGTCAAGTGTAGCAGCCATCTTGAAGACATGCTCCACTCACGGGAACAGGTTGAACTAAGTTTGAAAACAATAGGGAAGGATATATCTACACACTGTAAAACTTTCACACACGCAGAATAAAAACTGTATTTTTACAAAAATAGTGTGCATTTCTTTTCGAGTGACCCTCGTACATCATGAGTTGACATTATCAATACAGAGTACTGGCAATTTTCTCTGATACTTTCACAGAAACTGATTTTGAAACCACATTTCTTTACAAAGTATCAATGTTAAAATCAGCAGCTATTACAATTTTTTTCTTTTTTTCTCTGTAAAGATCGTCTTGCCTGCTTTGAATTTTAGATAGAAAGAGTTCTGTTGTTGATTGCCCTAGGATTCTATATGTCAAAATTCTATGCAATAGTTCTTAAATATCATTTAGTCCCACTGAACATATCGATAGATCAATCAATATAATTATGAACATGTCCAACAACATTGCTAAGTGAGATGCAAGAGGATACATTGACCAGCAGCCAGGTCACGTGGCAAAACACTCGCTGCAGATTTAAAGGCTGTTGTAGATTGTCATGGTCTCAATTATCAACCAACTAATGTTTACAGCATGCTCTATGGTGTATATTGGCAATGACTCTCCACTAAGTGGTTTTCTCCTGGACTGTGATTTGGACTTCGTTCTTACCTACCATCAGCATTTTGCTAGTCCATGGAAATGCCTGTCAGCCTAATGGGGTACTGTTTTTGCACATCACTCAACTGACTGTCGTGCTTTCAATGAACGAATTGATGGTATATGGGACACCGAGAATGTGCTTCATATCTGAATGCTTCCGACTCAAATCTACAAACAGCGCTCTTGTGCGCTAATGTCAGAGTTATTCCACAAACTTTCCAGTGTTGTACACACTGAAGAGCATCTGCCTCCATAAATTTTTGTTTTGTGTATTTACAGAGAGTCAGGAACTACTAATTTTTGTGGTTTATTTGTATGTAATTTGTGTTGAACAAGTAGACTTACGACAAAATACACTTTCTTCCATAAAATAATTTCTTGTTTCATAATTTGTATTGCTATGATGAAGGATACATGAGTCTGCAAATGACTTGTTTCTTCTGCAAAAGCCACTTGCTAACTTGAAATTTCTGTTTTTATTTGAATTTTAACCATGTGCTCAGTGAATCTCTGTTAAATTAGGAAAGTAATTCTAATATTTGCACATTCTCACACAGTGATTTCCAATTAATCTACTTCAGGGTGTTTGTAATTTGAAACATCAGTATCTAAGCTTTTATACTTCAGTGCTTAACAGATCTACTCTGACTCTTAGTCATAAACTTTAGCATATTTCTTTGTGGGTAATGGTTGGTTTTGACTTTTTCATTGCTACACACTTTATCACTGCTATCACTACTTACCAGTTTTCCTTATTTTTTGTAACTAAACAAGTTTCTGTGAACATATTAGTAAATACTTTTGTGCCTGACCTATTTAGGTGTACACCATCTTTGGCTGTATGAAGAGCTGCATCAAACCAGTCTCAGGACTGAAGACCACAACAACAACAACAACAACAACAACAACAACAACAACAACATCTTTGGCAAGACTCTTTACACTTAGAAATTTGTTGGAATCAATGAATACCAATACTAGTTTATTGCATTGTACTTTAACACTGCCATTTATTTGTTGCAAATAGCTGTCATTTGATCATCTCCCATATGCAGTGTCAATGATTATTAGTCTGGAAGTCATGTAGAGGCCTCTGGCAGTTTGTATTATGTTCCTTGACTAATTGCGATTTTCTCTTTGCTTCAGCCCTTAAGAGAACTTGTTCTCATGGTGATAAAAACACCTTCAGGATTTCTGTTACATTTATCTGTTGTGTCTTCTCTTGAACTTAAAAAGTTTGTGTAAATGGTGAGTCCTGATACCTAGTTGAATGTCAATTCTGGAGTTAGGTGCGACTGTGTTTTTAACAAGGAATCACCTGTAATATAGAGCTCACTGTCTGCCTTCATTCATTCATTTCATTTCCAAGTCCAGTCAGGATTTGCAGAACAAAGCAACTCTAGTGGCCTGTTATTTGCCTCGATCAAGTCCCCTGTTGTGCAAGGTTGTTCCAGTAGAGGTTATATGACCAAGCTGTCCAGATCGTGTATTGTTCCGCACTAACATGACACACCTCCATCACCTAGAAGGGTGTCCCATTTCTGCATGTTGGTCTTGTAGTGGAGGACACCCACCCTACAACTACTGAGTGATCTCTGCTTCTTGGGGTTAGCTCTTCCTCTCCAGGAATATTTGGTGCCAACTTACTCTTCTACCTGGTAATGTGTTTAATCTCCGGTGTTCCCTCCAGTGATTGAGTTCTGGCATAAACCTGTTTCCATGTTTCAGTCAACAGACTACAGGATGACCTTTTAGTGAATGATGGGGATTATTGATCTGCTTTGTCCTCTGCACATTGGCAGCAATGGCGCTTCTGACTGACGGGAGGGTTTCCCCAACACCAGAGTAGATTTGTCGACTAGAGTTGGCTTCATACATTCTGAGAGGATTCAGACAGCCTCACTGAATGCAGTGTCAACCTGCCCAGTGCAAGCAGGTGCACTTCCCACAGGTGAAGTGTACTCTGCAGCACATACAAACAAAGCAAGAGCAAACATTCTCAGAGTATGAGAACTATCTCCCCAGGTGGTGGCTGTGAGCTTCCCCAAAATATTGCTCCTAGCACCAACCTTTGGCTTAGATTTACAGCAATGTTTCGTGCAGTATAGTGTACATTCAAGAGCAACACACAGATATACAGGTGTTAGACCATGCTGAAGTAATTACCGTGCCATATAGCTTACAAGTTGCACAGGGTTTCGCCATTCTGTAGTGAAATGCACACACCTGACTTGTTGGGAAATCCGCCCTTAGATAATCGCCTCTCTTAGCAAAGGCCAAGTGTATCCAATGATAACTTTTCTTCTATCTCTTCAAATCCCTCCCCTTGGGCAGACACTGCTGTACGAGGTGTGATTGGAAAGTTTTAAGAATGGATCTGCTACTACTTACTGGTTTGGCGGGCAGGTACACAGAGGATGGGGAGTGAGTCATTGCCTGGTCCTTGAACGCCCTCTGACAGGAAATAGTGTTTCCTTTATTCAGTTTGTTGTGGCAGCTGGATGATTGCAAGTCTGTCGGGGCTTGTTGCGGGATTCTATCTGCGTGAAAATTAACGTAAAAATGGAGCAACGAGTTTGTGTAAACTTTTGTTTTAAAACCGGGAAACCAGCCTCTGAGCCTCGTGAACTATTAAAAACAGCTTTTGGAGATAATTGTATGAGCCGATCAAATGTTTTTGTCTGGTTCAACAGATTTAAAAATGGCTTCAAATCATTTGACAATGAACCACAGTCTGGCCGTCCTTCCACCTCAAAAACAAATGAAAATGTTGTGACAGTTCGCGACTTAGTGTGCTCTGATTGTAGACTTACAATTAGGGAGATGGCTGATGAACTTAAATTAAGTTTCTGTGCAGTTCATTCAATTTTAACTGAAGATCTGAACACGCGTCTAGTGTCCACAAAATTCATTCCAAAGTGTTATCAAGTGACCAGAGACAATACCAACTTGAAGTGTGCCAAGAACTGATTAATCGGACAAAAAATGACCACTATTTGTTAAATAGGGTAATTGCAGGTGACGAATAATGGGTATATGGATATGATCCTGAAACCAAAGTGCAGTCTTCGCAGTGGAAAACTCCATGTTCACCACAACTGAAAAAAGCACGGCAAAGTCGGTTGACTGTTGGTGATTTTTTTCGATTCTACCGGTATTGTGCATCATGAATTTACCCCTGGAGGACAAACAATTAACCAGGAATACTACATGTGTGTCCTTGAGCATTTGCACGAAAAGGTGATGAAGAGAAGGCCTGCATTGAGGAAAGACAAGAGTTGGGTGCTACACAATGACAATGCTCCAGCTCATTGTGCCTTCTCCATCAATGAGTTTTGACCAAATTCAAAATTCCTGTGCTTCCACACCCGCCATATTCCCCTGATTTGGCCCCTGCGGTCTTCTACCTCTTTCCTAAACTGAAATTTTCACTGAAAGGGAAGCGATTTGACTCTACTGAAGACACCCAAGCAAATACGGAGAGTGTCCTTAACACACTTTAGGAAAAAAATTTCCAGGAATGTTTCCAAAAGTGGAAACATCATTGGAGTTTGTGTGTTCAGTTAGAAGGGAACTAGTTTGAAGGAGATGCATCACAGAAAAATGTAAGTACTACCATTGTACAATTACAAGCCCATCCTTAAAACTTTCCAATCACACCTTGTACTATCAGCATAGATGAAATGTCTGGAGTGTTCTGTACTGGGCTCATCATTAGTGAAAAAATTAAAAAGGACAGCAGGAAGCACCCAGCTTTGAGAGAGGCCATTCTTTTGTATGCACCATTTGCTCTACCTACCCTGGAGAAAGACCTGGAATTTTCTAGTCTGAAGAAGACTGCTTATGAGGGATGTTAGTTGGAAATCACTGATAAGTTGGTAAATTTTCTTCAGCAACTTTCTGTGGTTCCTAGTGTCATAGGCAACTGTAAAGTTGAAGATAGCTCCAGTTATCTTATGTTGTTTGAAACAATCCTTAATGTGTTGAGTGAGGTTCAACATCCGATGGCAGCACGATTTTTCCGGATTAAAAGCCAGTTTGTTAATACATGAAGTTTTCTTCAATTGTGCTATTAATTCAGCTATGAGTAAGATGTTTGAAGATCTTTAGGCAGTGGCATAACAACACTGCATGAAAGCTTTTAGGGTTGCTTAGCTCCTCACCAAGCTTAAGTAGTGTGATCACTTGAGCCTGGAATATATGGCTTAGCTATCCAACTATTCAGCAACCAATACAGTGTGGTCTGACTGAACTTCTCGATCTGTTCTACTCTGAGGTCATTGATGCCAAGAGCTATATTTAATTAAGAGTAGAGACGACTGTCTGCCTTACTAAGATACTTTTTTTCATTTTTAGTGTACATTACAGTAGTCCATTTATGTCTCTTTAGTGTTTTGTCCCTTCAGTTTCTTTTTCTTCCACAATGACAACTGAGTTATTTCTTGTTCAAACTTTGTGTCACTCCCTATTTTTGTAGATTTATATTAAACTACCACTGAGGTCTATTCACAACTACTATGTTTTTCCATGTTTCAATGCAATATTATAGTAATAGGTGTCCCTGTCACAAAGAGGCAACTGAAAGGTCTGAAAATAAATAATTTGTCTGTTCCAGATTGAATCCCAATTCAGTTTTACAGAGAGTTCTCTATAGCAATGACCCCTTACTTATCTTGCATTTACCATGAATCTGTCACCCAGTGCAAAGTTCACAGTTATTGGAAGAAGCACAGGTGGCACCTTTGTATAAGAAGAGTAAAAGAATGGACCTGCTAAGTTGCAGACCAATACCCTTAACACTGGTCGGATGCAGAATTCTTAAATATATTTTAAGTCTGAATACAATACATTTCCTCGAAGGGGTGAATCTGTCCACAAATCAGCATGGATTTTTAAAGCATCTCTCATGCAAAACTGAGATTGTCCCTTTCTCAGATGATATCCTGCAAATCATGAACAGATTCCATATTCTTATATTTCCAGAAAGTGTCCGACAGAGTGCCCCAATGCAAACTGCCCAAGCATACAGAATAGGTTTACAGATGTGCGAGTGGCTCAAAGACTTCTTAAATGGTAGAACCCAGTATGTTATCCGTGGTGGAGAGTGATCATCAGAAACAAGGGTATTGTCAGGAGTGCCTCAAAAAAGTATGAAGTGACCACTCTTGTTCTCTATATACATAAAAGATCTGACAAATAGTGTGAGCAGCAATCTGTCACTGTTGGCTAGTAATGTTTTAGTATACTGGAAAGAATTGTCGTTGACTGACTACAGAAGGAGACAGGATGACTCTGACAAAATTACTATTTGGTGTGATGAAAATGTGAAAAACAACCCTTTAATGTTTGAACACAGTATTAGAGGTGTGCTACCTGACACAGTTATGTTGAGTAAGTATTTAGGGATAGTGCTAAAAAGCAATATGAAATGAAACAAGCACTTAAGGATAATGAGAGGGAAGCAAAGGTCGACTTCAGTTTATTGTGAGAATTCTATTAAAGTGTAGGTCATCTATGTAGGAGGCCACATATGGAACACTTGGGCAATCCATTCTTGAGTACTGCTAGAGTGTTTGGGATTCTCATCAGGTCAGAGTAAAGGAAGACATTGAAGTAATTCAGATGCGTGCTGCAAGATTTGTTATTTGTTACTGGTAGGTTTTATCAACAAGTGAGTGTTACAGAGATGATTCATAAAGTAAAATGGGACTTTGTGGAGGGAAGACAATATTCTCTTCATGAAACATAATTGAAAAACTTTAGAGAATAGGCACTTTCAGCTGACTGCAGAACAATTCTACTGCTGCCAACATATATTTCACATTATGATGGCGAGGATGTGATAAGAGAAGTTAGGGCTTGTGCAGAGGCATATAGACAGCCATTTTTCTCTTGCTCCATTTGTGAGTGGAACAGTAGTGGTACAAGGTACTCTCTGTCATACACCATACGGTGGCTTGTGTGGTACATATGTAGATGTAAATTAATGCAATGTTTTCCTTCTTTAGCAATGACTGCTTTTCCTAAGACGATAAGGACACAAATATTTTTTTCTTTAGAACTTGATGCAGAAGATATTTGCACATTCGTGTAATTTATACAGTTGAGGGATGTCCACAGAATATTGTTAACAAGTTTCACCCACACTTTTGTGGGCTTGTCATGTTACTGAAATTTGCTCAAGGCACTATATTCCTTCAACTACCTTTTTTTGAATTTCTTCCACATGGAACCATTTAATTTCAACTGTTTTTGGAGTGTTTTGTGACTACACAATCCTAATTGCACAATCTTTACACTCAATAACTGCAACTTGGGAAGTACCTCCTCTCTTTGTACTTTATGGCAGTAACTTCCATCAGCTCATCCTAAGAGATTCATATAACCTCTTTCTAATTAATGGAAAATCTCATATAAAGATGTGAAACAATTACTAACAAAGAGATAGAGGGGCTGGCCAGTACTTACCTCAGCTCAGTACAGCCGATAGAAACACAAAAAACAACTGAAAATTTAAGCTCCTAGCTTTCGGAATAAATGTTCCTTCATCAGGGAGGAGAGAGGGGAAAGAAAGGGAAGAAGGGAAAGTGGATTTAGTTACTCACAACCCAGGTTATGAAGCAACAGGGAAAGGAAAACAGGGAAGGTAGCAAGGATGGAGGCATGGTTGTCAGAGGGAAGCCAAAGATATTCTACTGCAGGTACTGTGCCAGCTTCAAACCGAAGAGGATGCATACAGAAGTAAAGAGGTGTATAGTATAAAGATGTAGGATGGAAAGATGCATGAATGGCTAAAGAGGAAAGGGAAAGAGGAGAAGACTGAAAAGAAAATGGGAGTGAGGTTGTTTAACGTAGGTTTAGTCCAGGGGGATGGCGGGATGAAAGGATGTGCTGGAGTGCAAGTTCCCATCTCCGCAGTTGGGTGAACCCAATATTATCCTGGCCTCGAATACATCAATAAATTACTCCGCCAGGGATATGACTTTCTCAAGTCAACCCCTGAAATGAGATCATCCCTTGACAAAATTCTCCCCACACCACCCAGAGTTGCCTTTCGTCGTCCCCCTAACCTCCGTAACATCCTTGTTAAACACTGCAATATTCCCAGACTACCTTCTCTACCCAGCGGTTCCTACCCCTGCAACCGACCCCGCTGCAAAACCTGCCCCATGCATCCCCCCACAACCACCTACTCCAGCCCCGCTACTAGGAAAACATACACAATTCAAGGCAGGGCCACGTGTGAGACTACACATGTCGTTTATCAGCTGACATGCCTGCACTGCACAGCCTTTTACATCGGTATGACAACAACTAAACTGGCTGAGCGCATGAACGGACACAGACGAACTGTCCGCCTAGGAGATGTCCAATACCCAGTAGCGGAGCATGCCCTCCAGCATAATTCTAGGGACCTAGGAACCTGCTACACTGTATGTGCCATTTGGCTTCTCCCACCCAACACCAGTCCCTCTGAACTGCGGAGATGGGAACTTGCACTCCAGCACATCCTTTCATCCCGCCATCCCCCTGGACTAAACCTACGTTAAACAACCTCACTCCCATTTACTTTTCAGTCTTCTCCTCTTTCCCTTTCCTCTTTAGCCATTCATGCATCTTTCCATCCTACATCTTTATACTATACACCTCTTTACTTCTGTATGCATCCTCTTTGGTTTGAAGCTGGCACAGTACCTGCAGTAGAATATCTTTGGCTTCCCTCTGACAACCATGCCTCCATCCTTGCTACCTTCCCTGTTTTCCTTTCCCTGTTGCTTCATAACCTGGGTTGTGAGTAACTAAATCCACTTTCCCTTCTTCCCTTTCTTTCCCCTCTCTCCTCCCTGATGAAGGAACATTTATTCCGAAAGCTAGGAGCTTAAATTTTCGGTTGTTTTTTGTGTTTCTATTGGCTGTACTGAGCTGAGGTAAGTACTGGCCAGCCCCTCTCTCTCTTTGTTAGTAATTATATAACCTCTTTCCTTAGTTCCGATGACATTGCATGCAAAGTGACAGTGTTCTGCACTGGTGAATGTGGTTCACTAGGCCCCAAAGCTGCTTTATACCTCAGAATGTTTCGTATCAATCAATCCCTTTTTTTACTCAGGTTGTGCAATTACTGTCTTTTCTTCTAGATTCAACTCATTAGTTACTCAATTTACCCACATTATATTCAGCATTCTTCTATACAACAATGCTTCAAAAGCTCTACTCTCTTCTGGCCTCCACTGTTCATTGTTCGTGTTTCACGTGCATGTGAGACTATATTCCACACATATACACTATGTGATCAAAAGTATCTGGACATCCCCAAAAACATTCGTTTTTCATATTAGGTGCATTGTGCTGCCACCTACTGCGATGTAGTCCATATCAGCGACCTCGGTAGTGGAAATGGAAATGAGTGTTTGGCATTATTGACCGAGAGGCCCCTTACGGGGCAGGTCCGGCCACCTTGGTGCCGCATTGGGCCACCTGTGCGCTGGATGGGGATGAAATGATGATGAAGACAACACAACACCCAGTCCCTGAGCAGAGAAAATCCCCGACCTAGCCGAAAATCAAACCCGGGCCCGTAGGACGGCAATCCGTCAAGCTGACCACTCGGCTATTGAGGCGGACACCTCAGTAGTCATTAGATATTGTGAGAGAGCAGAATATGGTGCTCCGCAGAACTCACGGACTTCGAACGTGGTCAAATCATTGGATGTCACTTGTGTCATACATCGGTATGAGCGATTTTCACACTCCTAAACAGTCCTAGGTCCATTGTTTCCAATATGATAGTGAAGTGGGAATGTGAAGGGACATGTACAGCGCAAAACCATACAGGCCAACCTCATCTGTTGACTGACAGAGACAGCTGACAGTTGAAGAGGGTCATAATGTGTAATAGGCAGACATCTATCCAGACCATCACACAGGAATTTCAAACTGCATCAGTATCCACTGCAAGTACTATGACAGTTAGGCGGGAGGTCAGAAAACTTGGATTTCATGGTTGAGCGGATGCTCATAACCCACACATCACGCTGGTAAATGCCAAACAATGCCTCACTTGGTGTAAGGAGCATAAACATTGGACAATTGAACAGGGGAAATACATCGTGTGGAATGACAAATCATGGTACACAATATGGCGATCCAATGGCAGGGTGGGGGTATGGTGAAAGCCCGGTGAATGTCATCTGCCAGTGTGTGTAGTGCCGGCAGTAACATTTGGAGGAGGTGGTGTTATGGTGTGGTCATGTTTTTCATGGAGGGAGCTTGCACCTCTTGTTGTTTTGTGTGGCACTATCACAGCACAGGCCTACTTTGGTTTTTTTAAGCACTTTCTTGCTTCCCTCTGTGTTGAAAGATGCGATCGCCATCCCCAAATTGCTCCTGAACAATCTACCACCTGTTCATAATGCACGGCCTGTGACGGAGTTGTTACATGACAATACCATCCCTGGAATGGACTGGTCTGCTCATAGTCCTGACCTGGATCATACAGAAAACCTTTGGGATGTTTTGGAACGCCAACTTCATGCCAGGCCTCACCAACTGACGTCAATACCTCTCCTCAGTGCAGCACTCCATGAAAAATAGGCTGTGATTCCCCAAAAAACCTTCCAGCACCTGACTGAATGTACGCCAGCATCAAGGCTAAGGGTGGGCCAACACCATATTGAATTCCAGCATTACCAATGGAGGGCACCACAAATGTGTAAGTCACTTTCAGCCAGGTGTACGGATACTTTTAATCACATAGTGTACCTTCACAAAAGACTTCCTAAATTTAAATTTATGCTCGATGTTAATAAATTTCTCCAATTCAGTCTGCATCACTCAATTTATCTGTCATTATAGGTTAACTGTCTTGAGCTGACTGCAATGTAATTAAAAAGAATTACACCAGACGCGTATCGTTTTTATTTATGAAGTATCTTCTGTGGCATTCTGTAAATGGGATACATACAATTGTACATTAATTTTTTATTCTTTTGCGTTAAAAACAGTGTTTCCTTTATGAAGTTAGTTTGTAAGCTACTTATATTGTTTCTTTAATAATCTGCACCTTCCCCTCTTGCTAGCAGTGGTTGTCGTCGACAAGCTTCATTTTACATCTGCAGGTTTTGGCATTTTGTATTATTTCTGCGCTGTGCTATTTATAATTGACTTTCTTAACTGTTTTTCATTCATCACTGCTACTGTGAGCGAGACAGAGAGAGAGAGAGAGAGAGAGAGAGAGAGAGAGAGAGAGAGAGAGAGAGAGAGAGAGAGTTAATGAAATTGTTTTGTATGTAGATACCTCCCTTGGAAAATATACCACCCCTCTCACAAGTCTATCTACATACAAGACAATTTCAATAACACTCACTCCCACTCTCTCTAACACACACACACACACACACACACACACACACACACACACACACACACAGTTTCCTAGGTTGGCAACACTCACAATGTGAACAAAAACAAACGAATAGGCATATACACTGTAGCAGTGATGAATGGAAAACAGTTAAGAAAGTAAATTATAAATAGTGTAGTTCAGAAATAATACACTCCCTTTAATATCCTCTGACTCTCAAAACTGTAGACTGTTTTCTATAAAAGTTGTGGATAACTTTTTGCTCCTGTATTTCACCCCTAATAACTTTGTAATTATAAAGAGTGCACTCAAGTCAACATGGTCAAAGGGTTTTCTAAATCTACAAATGCCACTCTAAGAATACAACCATCTCCCAATTTATCAAGTTTGCTGATAACGCTGTGCGTGTATGGGAAGTTGACATCATTGACTGACTGTAGGAGGATACAGGATGGCTTAGACAGAATTTCTAGGTGTAATGATGAATTACAGCTTGCTCTTAATGTAGAAAAATGTGAGTTAATACAAATAAGCAGGAGAAAAAACTCTTGTAACGTTCAAATATGCCAATTAGTAGTGTGCTGCTTGTGAAAGTCCCATCAATTAAATATCTGGGTGTAATGTTGCAAAGTGATATGAAATGGAGGAGCACATCAGAGTGGTGGTATGAAAGGCAAATTGTCAACTTTGTTTTATTGGAAGCATTTTGGGAAAGTGTGGCTCATCTATAAGGGATACAATGTACAAGAGACCCATTCATGAGTACTGTCAAATGTTTGGGATTCCCACCAGGTTGGATGAAAGGAAGACATCAAAGCAATTCGGAAGCATGCTGTTGATTTGTTATCAGTAGGTTCAATCAGCACACAGGTATTTTGGAGATGCTTTGTGAAAAATGGGAGTCCTTGGAGGGAACATGACATTCTTTTCATAAGGCACTATTGAGGAAATTTAAAGAAATGATTTTTGAGGCTGACTGCAGAATGATTCTTCTGCCGCCTATGTACATTTCACACAATGACCAAAAATGGTACGATTGTAGAAATTCAAGAAAAAAAAAAGGCATGCTGCCAACGAATGAGGTGTTTCCTACCCTCCTGGAATAGATGTCCCATTCTTGCAAATACCAATGACACATGATAAAAAAAAACTCAATTTATATGATAACTGTCACTTCGGCATAGCAGTTCTCTTGATGTGGCTCAAACAGGTAGAGGTTGTTTATGAATGGTACAAAGCTATTTACATGTCTTACATCATATCTGCTTATGTAAAGGGCCAACTGCCAGTTTTTGCAACAAATATCAATCACCTGCATATCCTCTGGTTAAAAAACAAACAGATTTTCCCCAATAATTTAATTCTGCTCTTTGGCATGCATCAAAGTAATATTAATAGACTATTTTATTGCCATGGATGTCATTAGGGTCAACAGGATGGCACTTTAAGTACAGGATGAGAGAGGAAGGGGGTTAGATTACCAAAAAGTCATACACAATTTGCTAACTGTCTCTTAATGATGGACATATACTGCTATGAAACTTGCTTAATAACACTGGTACACAGAAAATTACCTTGATGACAGGTGGAGCAACAGCCACATATGTATTGCCATCATGATAAAGAATTGACTCCTGTCCTATAATGATAGCACCACATAGTGGTTCAGGAACTGGGATGACCATAGAAGCCTCTGTTTCAACATTGTCTTGTTTCCATGGCATCTGTAAAAATTCTCCACATAAGAACATATAAACTGTACACAAATGCAAAAATAAAGATTCTATACTGTATTCAAAAAGTTAGCTTTAACATTTCTGTTGCAGTTTCTGCTTAATTGTTTTCTCTTTGATTTTTTAAATAATAGTGCAGTTTATATCATTGCAACATCATCTCTCATTGCCAAATTGTTTAACTGCACTGACAATAAAGCTGGGGAATGCTGTGTAGATGAATACTGTCACTAAACAGATCACAAATAGTTTTGCTATATGTGCATGAGGTGTGAATGCCATTTTTAGTGAATGGTTGGTCAGAAGAGTGAAATACTGGTGAATGCAGATCAGACAACAACCTAAATGTGACACACACAACTGGAGTTTTTGCTATGTAGACAGAGGGGCTCAACAGACACACCACATGGGCTGGGTGTAGGCCTGCTAATGTAGGTACCAGTGGCCTATCTTGTCCATTCACTGTGGATAGTCTCAATGATCCTGAAATACGTACAAGCTCTGTTTACTAATGAAGATGACTTGTAGCTTGGCCACTTCCAGATATTATGTACATTGTTTTTAACCAGATTATGTATGATAGGTCAATTTGTTATCAAACACTTACTGATAGAAATTTACAGGCTCTTTCAAGCCTATGATGCTACCCTCACGCTTATGATGCTACCATTTTCAACACAGATCAATTTCATGATATAAGACAATGCACACTGTTTCCACTGGTAGGTATTTGAGGTCAATGAGCAGTTCATTCCCCCAGCATATTTAATTGCAATTGCAACAAGCATATAGCTCTTGGAGGACCAAAATGTAGCCACTGTTCACCGATAAGGACTGTACTTGCACCCTTATCATGCTGCTAATGGCTACAGCAGAGGTGATTATCCTAAGGATACTTACTTGGGGGGGGGGGGGGGAGGGGGGGCAGGAAATATAGAAAATTATAGGCCACTCTCACTGCTCTTGCGCTTTGCAAAAATAATAGAAACTATTGTGAAAGATAGACTTATGAGCTACTTAAATAAGCACAACCTCCTAGCCAAGGACCAGTTTGGATTCCGAACAGGGAAAGTCACAGAAGCAGCAACAACATATCTCACTAAATATATCCTAGAAGCACTCACTAAAGGAAACTATACAACAGGTATATTTCTCGATATAACCAAAGCTTTTGACACAGTGGATCACGAAAGATTGTTCGTTAAGCTAAATGAACTGGGAATAAGGGGGATTGTAAAAATATTGTTCCAGTCGTATCTAGAAAATAGAATACAGATGACTGAAATAACACATTTATCATGTAATTCCAACTGTATTGGAAAACATATTTCTGACACCAAACATATAAATATAGGTGTACCACAGGGTAGTGTACTAGGTCCAGTACTATTTTTAATTAATATTAATGATTTCCCACAAAGTATAAAGCATGGGCATACAATATTGTTTGCAGATAACTGTGCTAATCAGTGACACATCACATGTACATCTAAGAGAGAAAGCTAAAGAAACACTAAAAATTGTATATGAGTGGGCAGCTAATAACAAAGTCACACTTAATATTAAGAAAAAAAGTGCTGTGAACTTTTACATAAATAAAAAACCATATTATAATAACCTGAAGTTAGGTAATGAAACCATACAATGGGTGGAAAGCACAAAATTTCTTGACATGCGAGTTGATAGTCAGCTGAAGTGGGAAAACCTGTAAAAATACTTCATAACATAATCTCTACAGCATGCTATGCCCTCAAAGTTCCTACTTCAGCATGCGATATTTCATGTATTAAATCAGTATACTTTGCGTATATCCACTATGTTAGTAGTTATGGTATAATATTCTGGGGAGTGAACAGGAAAAATATCGAAGCTATATTCAAATTGCAGAAAAGGGCAGTACTTATAATGACCAAGAGTGGCAGCATGGCTCACTGCCTTGAACTTTTTAAAATGCTGGGAATCTTAACTGTCTCATGTGAATATATTTTTTAGAATGTTATTTACATTAAAAAAGAATGGACAATATGTTAACAATGGTTCTGTACATGGTTACAAAACTAGGAACTGCAGTAATTTGCATCTGGATAGAAAAAATTAAGTTAAAACACAACAGTCTACTGTACAATGCCATCAAGTTATATAATAAATTACCGCAAAACATAAAAGACAGAGACAATCTCCTCCTCCAAAGAGAAACTAAACTTTTTTACAAAATAAAAGTTACTATACGGTAATGGAGGACTTGAGTTAAAAAAGGTTCTGTGTTCAACTATATGGAGAAATAATAATTATATAAGACTGAAAAATGTAAATTAGATAATAAGAAAATTTCACTGTCAACTATTGTGTAAGAAATAAATTTAAACTGTTAAATTGTCTATTATACAATGAAGAAATCCATACAATGTAAATTGTTTCATGGATTAATAAAAAATCAAATCAAATCCTTTCCTTTAGAATCCATATACCTACTCCCAAATCCAAATAAGGTCAATAGGTCGGAGACTATGGATCATGTGCAGTCATAGCAGAATGGAGCTCAGTATGGAGCTGCAGCACAATTTTCTATTCAGGTATGTTAGTTTCTCAATGAACAATTTTGAGGCTACTGGATTGTGTGTTGTTCAGCAGCATCTCCAGCGTCATTCAAATGGCCACTACAAAGCTCAGACCTTATCATGCCAAGACAACTCACTATATCAAGTCCTCAAAACATTGCGGAAGACACGGATAGGTACAGATCTCTGTGCAAGTATGATGGTGTACATACATATCTGATGGATACACTGTTTTCATATGGAAGTACTCCAATAAACAGTATACTTTGACCTATGTGGTACGGGGACTCCTCAGACACAATACAGGTTCGGCATCTATAACTGTTACATCCACAGTTGGACCACGAAGTTATCTGAATATACTGATAAAAGTGTTGCAGTCTTTACAAACAATATCCTGACCAGCTAGTCCTACACAAATTTCCTCAGCATTTCTTCCCATAAGCCCAATGGCGACACAAACAGTTACTCCTTCATCACTCCGGTTTTGAAAAGCAACAACATACCTCTTGAAATGTTCAGCTACCTCCTGTCCTAAAATGATAGACATACTACAAAAAACTCTAGACCCACATCCTTCAGCCTGTAGGTGGTACTCAGCCACTCATCAGCCTAATGAGTTCACACTTTCAGCAACATTTATAAACAAAAGGTGTAAGCACTGAACATCAGGGGCACCTACAGGGGTCAGACGACAGCATGGACGTACTGCGAGGAATACATGCTTGAATATAAATGCAGATGCCAGCGAATCCTCCAGTTGTGCTCTTGTATTTGACCACCGTAAGATCCCCACCTTACTCTTCTCTGCTATCTTCATGGTCACAGTAGATAATTACTTTTAAGTTAGTCAATATATTCCAGGTCAGAAAGGAACCTTGTTGTCATGTTAGAGGCTTGGTACAATCACGATCTGAGATGGTTTTCAGTGATAGTTATAAATGTGTTCTGTCACAAATATGCAGATTTATTAAATGTGACAATAAGACACACTTTCCACAGTCTAATATTCAGTAAAATATGTCATTAATGTTGTGGCATCTGCCAATTAGAGCACATAATGAGCATACAAGCATTCATATGTCTTATGCAAAAGCAAGCTTACCAGCCATTACCGGCTCTTAACACAACTTGCAGCTGCTAACATGCTGCATATTATTGTATCAGCCTTTAACAAACTTTACACTACAAAAGACCCTTGCTGAATGTACTTGATACATTGCAAGTGTCAGTCATGATCAGAACGGACATATTGTTGGTGCTCGTAACCAAGGCAGCTGAAGTGACCAGTATTTCAAGTGGCATGCTATTGAAGATTTATATTGCATAGAGGGAGAGCAGGAAATCAGCATCTGCTACATCACACAGCAGATGAAAGTGCTAGTTGAGTGACCCTTACAGACAGTCACTGAAGAGGATTGTAAATTGAAAAAAAGAAGACAATGACAGCTGCAAAATTCACTGCAGAACCAAATGCTGCGCAGATGAAGGGAACTCTGCAAGCCGGAAACTGCAGGGCAAGATGGAATTTCAAAACCATAAATCAGTGATGTGAACGCCCATAACAGGAAAATGTGGTGTCCAAGCCTTAAAACAAGAACTATGGAGCAATGAAAGAAAGTCATTTGGTGAGATGAGACTTGTTCCACACTGCTTCCAATTTCTGGCCGAGTTTATGTCCCAATGTCCCAAGTGTGAAACACGAAGGGGATTCAGTAATGATTTGAGCAGCCATATGGTATTCCATAGGCCCCCATGGACACACTGCAAGGTTGGATTACTGCCCAGGATTATGTGACCATTTTGGTTCATCAGGTCCATCACATGGTACAATGTTTGTTCCTCAATGGAGATGTTATGTTCCACGACAACAGATCCCAAGTTCACACAGCTCACAGCTTCTGTGACTGAGTATGAGGATGAATGGTCACATCTCCCCTAGCCACCACAGTCACCTGATCTCAATGTCACTGAGCATTTGCTGTCTACTTTGGAGAGAAGGGTGCATATTGCTATCAACCTTCATCATCATTACCTGAACTTGCCACTATTTTGCAGGAAGAAAGTGTAAGTTTCTCTTGAAAACCATAAAGAATCTGTATTTCCATTCAGAGATAACAGAAAGCTATTTTCAATGCCCAAGGTTTTCCTGCACTGTATCAGGCATGGCAATGCATTGTGTTTATGGTGTTTCCATATTTCTGACCACCCCCATACTTTTTGGTGTCATGGATGGCTTACACCACAGGCATCAGCTTTGGATGTGACAACCCAGCTAGCTGGTATAAGCCTCATCATCTCATGCCAGCGTCCAAGTCAAGACTCAATCGTACTCCTGGAGCCAGTGGCTAGGCTAGTGACGTTATTATCTTCATACACTCAGCAACCAGTCACTTTTCCTGGATCCAATGGCAGAGATTCAAATGCCCCTTCGCCCCTGTCAGTCCCAGCAAAACCTTGGTAATGTAAGACAGTATGACGAAACGGATGGATTTCTCAACATGTAGTGGAAATGTTGAGTCACAGACAGGCACAACAAAAAGACTGCTAACCAAGTAAGCTTTTGACCAAACATTTTCTGCTGAATTAAGCAACACACACACACACACACAAGTGCAACTCGACAGGGAGCATGCATGCGTGTGTGTGTGTGTGTGTGTGTGTGTGTGTGTGTGTGTGTGTGTGTGTGTACATATTAACTTTACTGAGCCTTAACTGTAACAAAGACTTTTTTCTAGTGAAAATCTGAGTTACACATTTGTGAATGTTCAACCTTTCAATCATGCGCAAGTGCTGCCAGCAGTTGGATATCACTATGGAAACATCAGCAAGTCAATGTAGCAGTGCACAGCAACTTGTGACCAACAGAATACACTGTATAATTGAATATTGTTATTGTTATTTTGCAAGGTAATTATTGAATGATCATTACTATTTATCGCAATGAAGAATATTTTATGATTAGTTATTTTAGTCCACAAACTGAAGCCAAGCATACAAGGTACTTTTTGAGAACGTCCACATTTTTGAATAAATCTTGCACCTAAAATCATTAACAAATCACCTATGAACATTACCACATAAAGAAAAATTTTCGTTCCTCCAGAAAAAATTCCGGTCTGAAAGTGTTAATTCAGAAGAAGGCTTATTGGCTGAAAGCTAAAGTGTTTAGCACTCTGTTTGTTGCACCTGTCTGTGACTCAACATTTCCACTACTTGATGAGTACCAGTCTATCCTTTTCATGAAGTTGTCATTATTCCAGTCTGAATTTTCCTTGATAATTTTTCTTATATGAAGTAATGACAACACCATCAGCTGTATTTACTGGTTTTAATCATACACAGCTGGTTTTGGTATTACAATACACCATCTTCAGGTCCCTCTACGACTCTGGGTGATAACACTGACATCAGGAATCATCAAAAGTAAAGTCAATCCGTTGGTGACAAATGCACCAAAAACAATATTAAGTTTTGTATATAGGGAAACATTCCATGTGGCAAAATATAACTAAAAACAAAGTTGATGTGACTTACCAAACAAAAGTGCTGGCAGGTCGATAGATACACAAACAAACACAAACATACACATAAAATTCAAGCTTTCGCAACCAACGGTTGCTTCGTCAGGAAAGAGGGAAGGAGAGGGAAAGACGAAAGGATGTGGGTTTTAAGGGAGAGGGTAAGGAGTCATTCCAATACCGGGAGTGGAAAGACTTACCTTAGGGGGAAAGAAGGATAGGTATACACTCGCACACACACATATATCCATCCGCACATACACAGACACAAGCAGACATTTGTAAAGGCAAAGATTTTGGGCAGAGATGTCAGTCGAGGCGGAAGTACAGAGGCAAAGATGTTGTTGAAAGACAGGTGCGGTATGAGCGGCAGCAACTTGAAATTAGCGGAGGTTGAGGCCTGGTGGATAACCAGAAGAGAGGATATACTGAAGGGCAAGTTCCCATCTCTGGAGTTCTGACAGGTTGGTGTTAGTGGGAAGCATCCAGATAACCCGGACGGTGTAACACTGTGCCAAGATGTGCTGGCCATGACCCAAGGCATGTTTAGCCACAAGGTGATCCTTATTACCAACAAACACAGTCTGCCTGTGTCCATTCATGCAAATGGACAGTTTGTTGCTGGTCATTCCCACATAGAAAGCCTCACAGTGTAGGCAGGTCAGTTGGTAAATCACATGGGTGCTTTCACACGTGGCTTTGCCTTTGATCATGTACACTTTCCGGGTTACAGGACTGGAGTAGGTGGTGGTGGGAGGGTGCATGGAACAGGTTTTACACGGGGGGCGGTTACAAGGGTAGGAGCCAGAGGGTAGGGAAGGTGGTTTGGGGATTTCATAGGGATGAACTAAGAGGTTACCAAGGTTAGGTGGACGGCAGAAAGACACTCTTGGTGGAGTGGGGAGGATTTCATGAAGGATTGATCTCATTTCAGGGCAGGATTTAAGGAAGTTGTATCCCTGCTGGAGAGCCACATTCAGTGTCTGATCCAGTACCGGAAAGTATCCTGTCACAAGTGGGGCACTTTTGTGGTTCTTCTGTGGGAGGTTCTGGGTTTGAGGGGATGAGGAAATGGCTCTGGTTATTTGCTTCTGTACCAGGTTGGGAGGGTAGTTGCGGGATGCGAAAGCTGTTTTCAGGTTGTTGGTGTAATGGTTCAGGGATTCCGGACTGGAGCAGATTCGTTTGCCACGAATACCTAGGCTGTAGGGAAGGGACTGTTTGATGTGGAATGGGTGGCAGCTGTCATAATGGAGGTACTGTTGCTTGTTGGTGGGTTTGATGTGGACGGACGTGTTGAAGCTGGCCATTGGACAGATGGAGGTCAACGTCAAGGAAAGTGGCATGGGATTTGGAGTAGGACCAGGTGAATCTATATTATCTTCTACAAAATGTGTGGTGATCCCAATTCAACATTATCACCCAGAGTCATAGAGTGATCTGAAGATGGTGTATTATAACACCAAAACTGGTTGCACATGAACAAATCCAGTAAATATAGTTGGTGGTGGTGGTGGTAGTGTTACTTCATGTAACAGTTGTTGTCCCAATACCCACCACAAGATGGATGTACAGAGATTGGTAATTTTTAGTCCTACGTGCAGATTAAAAGGAGGGGTATACTACCCCATGCTGGCATGCATATCAACAGATTTAGCATGGCAGAGACACGATAGATATGGGTATGGCCACTAGTTTGCTGAACCAAGTAAATCCCAGGACAGCATTGGCAACTCTCACTGCAAGTACCAAATGGAGCTATTTGTACTGCAGCATTGGATCACTTATTTACCTACACCCTTATTCTACTTTCCAAGTTTGTTTCTGCTTTTTGATTTCACTGATTCTGGCATAAGATAATGGTATCTGATTAGGTTTTCTAACCAAGGGATGAGTTCATTTGCTGACGAGTTTACTGTCATGACAGTAATACATTAGGTTGCAGTGCTGCTGCTCTGAACATTCATTAAAAACTTAACGTATTACTATCACATCAGAAAGCAAATAATTAAGAGTCAGACACTACAATTATACAAAACACAAAGATACAGAAAACAGGTGGACATCACCCCACATTACTAATAATTAGCCTTGGTACAAACATGAGAGAAAAGGGTGGCAGTAACGTTGTCTATGATGAAACTGAATGGAATCACTAGAACAAGGTTGTGGGTGTTCTGGAGGAACTCATATTCAGTTCAGTATGGCATTAACCTAATTAACTGCCATTAATTACTGTAACTTCCATGCAGAGAACCACGAAAAAATTGAATAGAGAGATCATATCTTTCCCGCAGATGCTACTTGGGGAATGACTGTATGTAGAAGGACACAAATTCTACATTTAACTAATTGGTGTCAATGACGTGTTTCTGTAGAGCATATGAGTTTCCTTCAGACAAAGCACTAGAAATCAGAAAGTAACATGGAGATAAATTAATACAACAAATAATACGCTCTGTTTACAGTGAAGAACACACACTTTAGGAATGTGTGAAATTTATAGTGTGACATAATGTGCAATAAAAAAAGGGGTGAAAATCTTTTAAATTTTGGATTAGAAAATAATATATGTGAACTAAATCAACTACATTAGCCATCAGCATGACACGTAAAAAACAATAAACGAGTTAACTGAACAATCCAACTGTACCTAAACTACACGACAATTCTCAATACACACTGTAATTTCACGGAACTTTCATCTGACAAATTTGAGTACTACTAATACGTGCAGTAACTTCAAAACCCAGTCACTGAAAGAGGTTCACATATGAGGTTTATTACTTTATTCATTAGTAGTATGTTTTATTAGTTCAAAAAATTTGCATATATGCTCAATAAAACAACTCATTAAAAGCTTGGCAAGACATAGCATTCTTCTCATAAGTGATTTCCAGAAAAGTGGCATCTCTGAAAAATATCACCATTTCCAGTAACAGATTAATATTACTGCAAATATGTAGAATAAAATACAAAGTCACTTACTTTGCAACTAAGCTCTGAACAGAATACACTAGGAAGTAAGTGAAACATAAAGTAATCTCTGCCTGAAATTCAATAGTTCTGTATCACTCATTTGATTCTATATCCAAATCTTATATGTGACATTTACTACCACTCAAACTTCCTCTTACTTTGAGAAGGGCTAGAGGGCTTACCATACAACTGACTTCTGTGGCTAACAATATTCTTTACAACTGTGATAATGATCTTCCCTCTACAATACTGCTGGACTCATTTTGCTGTCTTAATCGTACCACTGGCATGGGACATCAGAATTCCATGCTAATTATGCTCATCTTCCTAATGTATTTCACACTTCACTACATTTTCTTAAAATATTAATTATTTTCATTACAAACCTTCACAAATTCCTTGTCCCTCAGTGATATTTCATGAGTTTTTACATGCCTTCCATTCATATCTTGATAAATCAGTATTATTGTAGGATTTGGACAACCATGGAGGAAATTAAGGTCTTGAACCTGTAGTTCTTCCATTCTACAGGGTAGAGAAAAAAACAAAGAATACAAGTGGGTAGTATAAATGTTTACATTTTATTCACATAGTAGAAATGAAAATCATGTTTTACCAAGAAGATATAATAATTAATTATAACTGCAATTTTTGTATTTACATGTGGGTAGATGTGATCCAGATATTTTGGCAAATCTTTGAGTTAATTAATGCAAAGAATAAAGGTAACCATACATTGAATATATGCAATGTTAAGTGTTCGGCAAGCACATAAACAAGACTAAGAAATAACTAGAAGTGGTTCATCGTATCGTCTACTGCTATGCACTGTGTGGTGGCTTACGAACTATGGGCTATGTAGAGCTCTTCATACCCTTTAATCAATGAGGTGCAATCTCAATCATCTTAAAACAAATAAAAGATATTGAAGTATCGTTAGCTCTCCGAAGAGTAAGAATTCTGTAAATATTGATATCATCACAAGATAGCTATTGTAAGGCTACCACAATGAAATAAGGAATGCTTCTAGAGAGAATTAAGTATGGCATAGACAACTTTACAAAACTAAAGATGAAACAAGTCCCACTATTGCACTATTCACTCCTGACCACATTTTGGAAAGTTCTTGGTAAGTCATTACACAAAAAGATTGTGGAGCAGCTCCTTCAAAGATAGGATGCAACAGGCAATTCTACATGTTCTGAAAGCAGTTCATGAGATGCAGTACTGCTGACTGGGGTACTCCAGCAAGGAGTTCCTCAGGTGTCTGTACTCTGGCCGTTGCTGTATTGTTAATGATCCATCTGTAGCAATAAGCAAAATATGAAACTTTAACTACGTTCCGTGGTGAGTAATGTGTCTATCGATGGCTTAAAACGTGATGACAATGACACACTCCAAGAAGTTATGGTGCTGTTCACTATAAACTCATTCCCAATGAAACTAGCTTAATTCAGTTCCACACAAACCAAAACAACCCAAAAGAAATTGATGTTATGCATAACAATTAACTAATAAAGCAAATAAACCTTGCAAAATGTTTGGGAGTTACCTTAGAGTGTAAACTGAATTGGGGACATCACATTCTCCAGACACGAAACACTGTCTTTAAATCAGCATATATTGGCTTTTTTCCATTCCACTAATGTGGTGAGATACAATGTTCTGTACACTGTGCCAATTTCAAGGGGTAGGGAAAGGTGGGGAAGGGGGGGGGAGAGGGGGGAAGCAGCAGTTTGAAATCACGACCACATCACAATACATATATTCTCTTGTAGGTTATGTTGTAAATAACTCCCCTGCCTATGAAAAATACAATAACATTGCCATAAGACTAGGCAAAAGACTGATCTCCACTGTGAGCTACTGAATCTGTTGTTAACACAGACATTGGTACAGTACACCAGTACCAAAGTTTTCAGTTCCCTACCAAGCAATATTAAATGCATGAGAGTGAATAATCCTGATTCAACAAACATACAGAAGTACTTTTTGTCCGTAAAACAGTGAAGAACAAAATTATCATTTAGATATTGAATTACTGGCACAGCATTCAAAATAGTAATTGTACATACCTTTAACTGTCGTGACGTGAATGATACAAGATGTCCTAAATTCTGTGTTCATTATTACTAACATTCTACTTCATATCTGTGTGGAGGAATTCCATTTACTAATGTGCATTTCCTAGGATTAAATGGTAATTTTACAATTGTTCCGCGGAACAAAAAATAAAATAAATAAGAACAAACAAATATACCTTATACTTGAGGCTTTCAGCTCACTGTTGTCTTTTTCAAGAGGTATTATTTTGAATAGGCCATCATAAAGACGAAGACCAATAACTCGGGCTTCTGGATCAATTACAGCTATTATTCCCGTCTCTGAAGGTTTTCCTATTCTGTCTGCTACATTACCATGAGCTTTAGTTATTATTTCCAGGTTGTCACCTTCTCCAACACATTCCAGTATCATTGCATTGTACCTTGCAGTTACAATGAACAGTAAGTCTTTAGTCTCATTCTGTAAATTTGAAAATGGCATAATTACTGTACAAATTTATATTAATAATTACATAAACATAAAACTACTACTTAGGAAGGCTATCCAGTAAGAATCATAAGAATCAATTTAATTTTACGCTGGTAGTGGTTGTGGTTGTAGTTGTAATTGTGGTTGTAGTAGTAGTAGTAGTAGTAGTAGTAGTGTCCAATGGAATGGGTAAAAGGAGTAAGGAGATATGGAGGACAAGGGAATGTTGGAAAGGAGGGATGCTTCTGGCAGGGTTGGTGGGTTGGTTTGTGGGATTAAAGGGACCAGACTGCTACAGTCATCGGTCCCTTTTTCCAAATATTAAAAACACCCACAGAGAATAAAAACGATCAACAGAATAGATGACAGACGACACAGAAAAAGAGAAACTCAGACAAAGGCCAGGCAAGACAAACTAAAATCACAAAGAGTGTAACAGTGGTTGGCCGACCATAGAAACAAAAAGGAAAAGCCAACCACTAAGAAACACATTAAAAAAAATCAGACTAAAATCGTAGGCCATAGGCCAGAATCAACACAAAAAGACACACACTTACATTAAGCGATAAAAGCCCCCTGCCCGAAAAAAACGCAAAACTAAGTCCGCTATGGCAGAGTCGTCAGTTTTAAGGGCAGGGAGCATATCAGGCAGCGCAAACGTCTGCCAGAGCACAGTTAAAAGGGCGCACTCCAACAGAATATGGACCACCGTCAAGGCCGCCCTGCAGCGACAAAGAGGTGGATCCTCATGACACAGTAAATAACCGTGTGTCAGTTGGGTGTGCCCAATGCAGAGCCGACAAAGGACGACTGAGTCCCTGCGGTTGGCTCGCATGGATGACCGCCACACAGTCGTCGTCTCCTTTATGGCACGGAGTTTATTGGGCGTGGTACGATTGCGCCATTCAGCATCCCAAAGCGCAAAAAGTTTTCGGCAGAGGACTGCTCGCGAATCAGTCTATGGGAGACCAATCTCCAGAGATGGTTTACTGGTGGCCTCTTTCGCCAGGCGGTCAACATTTTCATTGCCGTGTATCCCAACATGGCCCAGGGTCCAAACAAAGACCACAGAGCGGCCGCAAAGGCCAAGAGTATGCAGGGACTCCTGGATAGCCATCACCAGACAAGAACGAGGAAAACACTGGTCGAGAGCTTGTAAACTGCTCAGGGGATTGCTACAGATCACGAAGGACTCACCTGAGCAGGAGCAGATATACTCTAGGGTATGAAAGATGGCGACCAGCTCAGCAGTGTAAACGCTGCAGCCAGCTGGCAATGAACGTTGTTCGGAATGGTCCCCTAGAGTTAGTGCATAACCGACACGACCAGCAACAAACGAGCCATCAGTGTAAACAATGCTAGAGCCCTGATACGTTGCGAGGATGGAAAGAAAGCGGCGGCGGATGGCCTCTGGAGGGACTGAGTCCTTCGGGCCCTGTGCCAATTCCAGCTGAAGGCGAGGGCGAGGCACACACCACGGGAGTGCACGCAGAAGTGCCCGGAAAGGAGGCGGAAAAGGTAAAGCCCCAAGCCTGGAGAGAAGCTCTCTGACGTGGACCGCGATCGTACATCCACCCCTGGGCCGGCGTTCTGGAAGATGGATGTGCGACTGTGGGAATAGTAGCCGATAGTTAGGATGCCCAGGCAAGCTGAAAACATGGGCAGCATAAGCGGCCAGCAAACGTTGGTGCCGTAACCGCAGTGGAGGTTCACCTGCCTCCACAAGTATGCTGTCCACAGGGCTGGTCCGGAAGGCACCAGTGGCAAGTCATATTCCGCTGTGTACGATTGGTTCCAGCACCCGCAATGCAGATGGGGATGCTGAGCCATAAGCCAGGCTCCCATAATCCAGACGAGACTGGATTAATGTCTGGTAGAGACTTAACAGGGTAGATTGGTCGGCGCCCCAGCTGGTGTGGCTCAAGCATCGCGGAGCATTTAGATGCCGCCAACATGTCTGTTGAAGCTGCCGAATATGAGGCAGCCACGTCAACCGGGCATCAAAAACTACACCCAAAAACCTATGTGACTCTACTACAGTAAGAACTTCACCGTCAAGATAAAGCCGCGGCTCCGGGTGAACAGTGCGTCGCCGGCAGAAATGCATATCGCAGGTCTTGGCTGATGAAACCTGGAACCCTTGAGCTACGGCCCAAGACTGCGCCTTACGGATAGTGCCCTGTAGCTGACGTTCAGCAGTTGCAATGCCAATAGAGCTATAGTAAAGGCAGAAGTCGTCAGCATACAGGGAAGCGGAGACAGGATTTCCCACTGCTGCAGTGAGCCCATTTATTGCGATTAAAAGCAGGCAGACACTGAGGACAGATCCCTGTGGCACACTGTTCTCCTGGACTCGGAAAGAACTATGGGAGGCATGCGGAAGGTACGATACCACAGAAAATTTTGAATAAAGATCGGCAGAGGGCCCCGGAGACTCCATCCATGAAGCGCAGAAAGGATGTGATGACGCCATTTTGTATCGTACGCCTTCCGCATGTCGAAAAAGACAGCGACCAGGTGATGCCGGCGGTCAAAGGCAGTACGGATGGCCAACTCCAGGCTCACCAGATTGTCAGCGGTGGAGCGGCCTTTACGGAACCCACCCAGAGACGGAGCCAGAAGGCCCCAGACTCCAGTACCTCCAAAGGGTTCTTGCCTGGTTTCAGAATGGGGATAACAATACTTTCCCGCCATTGTGACGGAAACTCACCCTCGACCCAAATACGGTTGTAAAGGTCGAGGAACCGTCGCTGGCAGTCCACTGAAAGGTGTTTCAGCATCTGACAGTTGACGCGATCTGGCCCAGGAGCAGTATCAGGACAAGTGGAAAGGGCATTGTGAAAATCCCACTCACTGAATGGAACATTGTAGGATTCAGGATGGTGGGTCCGAAAAGAAAAGCGCTGACGTTCCATCCCCTCTTTAGTGGAGCGGAAGGCCAGTGGGTAATTGGAAGAAGCAGAACTCAGAGCAAAATGCTCTGCCAAGCTGTTGGCAATGTCATCGGAGTCTGTACAAACTGCTCCACTCAGTGAGAGCGCAGGGACGCTGACAGGGGTCTGATAGCCATAGGTCCGGATCTTGGCCCAGACCTGCGATGGAGAGACATGGAGGCCAATAGTGCACACATACCGCTCCCAGCACTCCTGCTTGCTTTGGCGGATGAGGCAGTGGGCCGGCGCATAGAGCCGTTTGAAAGTGATGAGGTGTTCAGTGGAGGGATATTGCTTGTGACGCTGTAGTGCCCGCCGGCGATCTTTAATCACCTCAGCGACCTCAGGCGACCACCAAGGCACAGTCCTCCGCTGAGGGGACCCAGAAGAACGGGAAATGGAAGATTCTGCAGCAGTAACGATACCGGTGGTGACCGAGTGAACCACCGCATCAATGGCATCATGAGAGAGAGAGGCTCAATAGTGGCAATGGAGGAGAACAAGTCCCAGTTAGCCTTATTCATAGCCCATCTGCTAAGGCGTCCAGAAGAAGAAAGATCGGAAAGTGGTCACTACCACACAGGTCGTCATGCACACTCCATTGGACAGAAGGTAAGAGGCTACGGCTGCAAATTGAAAGGTCGATGGCGAAGTACGTGCCATGTGCCACACTGAAGTGTGTGACGGCACCATCATTTAAAATGGAAAGATCGAGCTGTGCCAATAAATGCTCAATGGTGACGCCTCGACCTGTTGCTCCTGACCCACCCCACAGAGGGTTATGGGCGTTGAAGTCGCCCAGTAACAAGAATGGTGGCGGCAATTGGGTTATCAGCGCAGCCAGGACATGCTGCGCGACATCACCATCCAGTGGAAGGTAAAGACTGCAGACGGTAACAGCCTGTGGCGTCCACACCCAAACAGCGACAGCCTCTAAAGGTGTTCATAGAGGGACAGACTCGCTCTGCAGAGAGTGAAGGACATACATGCAGACGCCACCAGAAACCCTTTCATAAGCTGCCCGGTTCTTATAATAATAACCATGATAGCCACAGAGGGCGGGGGTTCGCATTGCTGGAAACCAAGTTTCCTGAAGAGCAATGCAGAAGAAAGGGTGAAGGCTGATAAGTTGTTGGAGCTCAGCTAGATGGTGGAAGAAACCCCTGCAGTTCCACTGGAGGATGATATTGTCCATGTCAGAAATGCATGACGGGACTGGGAAGGCAGATTACGCCGCTGGGTCACCTGCTGCCTCCGGTGGAGCACTTGTGCAAGTGCTATCCATTGTGTCTGAGGGACCAGTGAGATCGGGCTCCTCAGCAGACGCAAGAATCTCCACCTCATCCTCAGACACAGAGCTTGTAGGTAGCGGTGGAGTAGGTGCCACCGCAGGTGCCTTGGATTTACGGGTCTTCAATGTCGCTTTCTCTCACTGTTCCTTCGGTTGCCGTCCCTGGGAGGGCTTATTGGAGTCAGTCTCTGGGACCGAAGACGAGCTCGAAGTTCGACGACCAGCGACCTGTGGCTTATTCAGCCACTGGTGGGTGTCTGCTGTGCCACTGGTAGGAACCTGGGAAGGGAGGGACCCAAGGGATCCCTTTCGAGCGAGAGAAGCCGAAGAAGACTGACGTTTCTCCAGCTTCGAAATGGTTGGGGAGGTGGGGAGGGGGGGGGGGGGGGGGTGTTGCTCCTGAAGTAGATGGAGCAGGAGCAACAGGGAGTGAAGTGCCCCCCACAATCAAGGGGGACAGTGGATGCTGACTGATCTTAGAGCCAACCGTATGTGATGACGGGAGAACTGTTGATGCAGCAGCGGCGTAAGTCGACGTCATTGCCACAGGATGGAGCCTCTCTTATTTCCATTTAGCCTCTGTGTAGGTCAGGCAGTCCAGGGTTTTATATTCCATTATCTTCCTTTCTTTCTGGAATATCTTGCAGTCTGGTGAGCAGGGGGATTGGTGTTCTCCACAGTTAACACAGATAGGAGGCGGAGCACATGGAGCATTTGGATGAGAAGGACGTCCACAATTGCGACACGTGATGCCGGAAGTACAGCAAGATGTCATGTGCCCGAACTTCCAGCATTTAAAACAACGCTTCGGAGGAGGGATATATGGTTTCACATCACAACGGTAAACCATTACCTTAACCTTTTCGGGTAAGACATCACCCTCGAAGGCCAAGATGAAGGCACCGGTGGCTAACTGATTATCCCTCGGACCCCAATGGACGCGCCGGACTAAGTGAACACCTCGTCGTTCTAGGTTGGCGTGTAGTTTGTCGGCAGACTACAGAAGAAGATCCCTGTGGAATATAATACCTTGGACCATGTTTAAACTCTTGTGGGGAGTGATGGTGACGGAAACATCACCCAACTTGTCACAAGTGAGCAACCTCCGTGACTGCGCAGAGGATGCTGTTTTGATGAGAACCGACCCAGAGCGCATTTTGGACAAGCCCTCCACCTCCTTGAACTTGTCCTCTAAATTCTCCACAAAAAACTGCGGCTTGGTCGACATAAATGATTCCCCATCAACTCGTGTACACACAAGGTACCGAGGTAAATAATCTCCACTGCTTCTTTAGCCAGATGTTCCTCCCATGGAGTGGCCAGGGAGGGAAATGATCTCTGATCAAATTTCTTTCCATTGAGGTTAGACCTCGATCGCTTAGAGACTGTTTGTGGAGGCCCACCAGCGAGAGATGATGTAGCACGCTTCATTGCGGGTCATCCGCCCTGATGCCACCCACTCCGACCAGGGGCCCTCCCCATGGGCACCACCCAGCCACAGCAAAGACCACCTGGCTGGGAGTCCCGATGCCCCAGAGGGCTGGGAGTCCCGATGCCCCAGAGGGATAAGCATCTATTCCTCGTCATACATGGGGAGGTAGCAGCTCAGGCATCAGCAGTGCGATCCCTGTGTAGTCAGGGGGCTACCACCAAGAGGGTACATGACGACCCAACCACAACGGACTGGCTACCGTGCTGGATGTCGGGTGTCAAATATCCATATGAGTCATGAGGGCAAAGTTGGAAGTGCATAAAGGGGGGCATGTATGCTACCCGGAACACACCGCATCTGATGTGGCCGGAAGCTCGGTGTAAGGCCAACTCCATGACAATATCAGGTGTGCCAGATCTTAGGGCAAGATGGATATAGAATGCACCATGTAAGGTGTCCTTCCCCAAATGGTACGCACTAATAGAAAATTTGGAAAGGTAGTGGTCAAACCCATTAGGGGACCATCACATTAAGGCCGAAACGTTGGAGACTCCTTTTAGTCGCCACTTACGACAGGCAGGAATACCACGGGCCTATTCTTACCCCTGCACCTGCAGGGGGGGGGGGGGGGGGGGGGGCTGCTGGCAGGGAGGGAAAGGAAGCAAGAAATTTGGAATGGCACACAATGAAGTAGAAGAGTGGGTTTGGGGAAAGGTGGAGAGGGGTGAGGTGAGAAGGAACTGAGGAAACGGGGAGATGGAGAGACTGTGAAGAGAGAAGTGGAATGGAGACTACTGCAGTAAAGTGGGAGGCAGAGCAACAGAGGAGGGTGTAGGACAGGGCCTGCTGGAGATTGAAGCCAGGAGAATTGCCGAACACCATTTTAGTATAAAATGGATGGCAGATATCGAAGTGGAGGTGCTGTTGACATTTGATGGGCTTTATACAGATAGACATTTTAGGGAGCCATCAGGAAAGTCAAGAATAACGTCCCGGAAGATGACAACCAAGGAAGGGTGGAGGGGGGACAAAACAAACAGCAAAGTCATCAGTGCCTTGATCCAAGAGTGGTGCATTTGAAAGCATTGATGCCCATCGGTAACGTTTTCTGACCAAGTTGGGAAATTCACCAAAGTAAACACGAGAAGGCTGAAAATGTAATGGACATCTTTTGCACTGTCAAAAATAAAAGCAAACTGAAAGAAATAGGGTGTACCCAGGGCTCAGCATGCAACAGGAAATGTCCCACCCACAGCTGCCCCACCCCTGATCCATCACAGTCAAGCGCGCCCACTTTTCAACAAAGAGCAACACCCAGAATAGAAAACTGGGTGCAGCAGAAAGGTGGCAAACTGATACTGAAACGAATTACAACAGAGAAAAAGAGGAATGAAAGAGTAACCTGGCCAAGGAGATAGGGTCGTGGAACCCCCAGACTGAGCATACAATCAGACACTCCAACCCCAAACAACCCCGAAACATTATAACCAAGAATTAAAATTTCTTTCCTGGAGAAAACTGGGAACCAGATCATCAACTTGTGAATTGTCCACAAACATTAGAAGCAATGATTCCAGAAGGTCATACTTAGCATGGAGGACTAAAAAAAGGGGGCACTGCATCAAGATATGAGACACTGACTGTAAGGCTGCATAACCACAACAATGGGATGGCTTGTTACACTACTGTCCTGTCATGTGGCGAGAGACGGCGGACTAAGGAGGGGGAAGAGAGTGGAGCGGAAGGGGGCGGAGACAGGGGGAGGGGGAGGGGGCGGAGACAGGGGAGGGGGAGGGGGCGGAGACAGGGGGAGGGGGAGGGGGAGGGGGGTGTGAGGAGCAGGAGACGGGGGTAGTGAGGAGGGGGCGTAAGGTTGAGGCGGGGGGAGAGGGCGGAGATTGGGGGCGGAGGGGGGAGAGCAGAGGTTGGGAGAGAGTGGTGGCGGGGGGCGCACAGAGACGCGGTGGCGGGGGCAAGAGAGGGGGGGAGGGGGGAGCACGGACGCGGTGGCGGGGAGTGGGAATGCGTTCACAGGGGGAGGGGCGAAGACGCGGTGGCGGGGTGGGGAGGAGTGGAGACGCGGGTGGCGGGGTGGGGGAGCTAAAAGTGGGCAGTCCAGCAAAATGTTGATGACTATCACATGTGAGCCACAGTGACACCGAAGTGGGTCCTCGCAACTGAGGAGGTAGCCATGTACTAGCCATATATGGCCAATGGGGAGCCGGCAGAAAACCAGAAAACCACAGAGTCCCTTCGAGAAGCCCACATGGAGGACTTCCACACATTAGTAGTCTCTTTAATGTTTGTGGTGCACACTGGGATTATGCCATTCCGTCTGCCAAAGCTGAAAAACCTTGTGGCGTAATCAAGATCACAGGTCAGTTATGGGGATGCCGATGTCCACAAGCAGTTTCCTTGTAACCTGTTTGGCCCGCCTGTTGGCAAGTTCGTTTCCTGGGATTCCGACATAGCCTGGCATCCACACAAACACCACAGAATGAGTGGACCACTCCAGGGAATATACGGACTCCTGGATTGTTGTTAGGAAAGCATCGTGGTGGTAGCACTGGTTGATAGCTTGTAGGCTGTTCAAGGAGTCAGTACAGAGAAGAAATGACTTGCGAGAGCACGAGCGGATGCGCTGAACAGCACAAGAAATGGCCGCCAGCTCTTCAGTGAAAACACTGCAGCCATCTGGCAAGGAGAGCAGTTCAATATGTTGCTACATGAACATATGCAAAGGCAACGTGACCATCAGCCATCCATCGAGATGTCAGTGTAAACCACTTCATGATCCCAATAGATGTCAAGAGTCGAGAGGAAGTGACAACAGAGAGCTACCAGGTTACCTGAGTCCTTAGGACCAAGTGAGGTCCAGGCGAAGCTTTGGCCTAGGTGTACACCGTGGAGGTGTATGTGAATGGACCTTGAGTATAGGTGGTAATGGCAAGGACTCCACCTCACATAGAAGAGATCAGGTGCAAACTGCAATCTTAAGCCCTGACCTGGCCCGCCGATGCGGGAGATGAACCGCCATGGTTGGGAAAATGAGACAGTAATTCGGATGCTCAGGAGAACTACGAATATGTGCAATGTAACTGGTGAGCAGTTGTGCACGCCTAACCTTCAATGCAGGGACTCCGGCCTCCACCAGGAAGCTGCTCACCAGACTCTTCCTAAAAGCTTCTGCTGCCATTCAAATGCCAATGTGATGCAATGGGTCAAGTAAACACAAAGCCAAGGGTGCCGCCAAACCATAAACCACACTCCCACAGTCAAAGTGGGGTGGAACAAGGGCTCTGTACAGCTGCAGCAGCGTAGAGTGATCTGCACCACAGCTCGTGTTACTCAGGCAGCAAAGGTCATTGAGGTGCTGCGAGCATTTCTGCTTCAGCTGATGAAGATAAAGAATCCGTGTCAAAAACCAGTCATAAGAATCGATATGTCTCTACTACAGTGAGTGGATTGTCATTAAGGTAAAGTTCTGGCTCCGGCAGAATTGCATAACATACAACTTCACAGCTGAAAACTGGATTCCTTGGGCTGGAGCCCATGACTGTGCCTTGTGGATGGCTCCCTGTACGTGCCACTCAGCAACATCGGTACTGGAGGAGCAGCATGAAATGCAGAAATCGTCTGCATACAGAGAAGGTGAGAGGGATGGCCCGACAGCTGCTGCTAGACCGTCAATGGCCACTAAAAATAGAGATACACTCAATACAGAGCCCAGCGGGACCCAATTTTCCTGGATATGGGGGGGGAACTTTGGGAGGCACCAACTTGGACACAAAGTACGGAAGCAAGGATACGATGTAGCCCTGTACGTGCCACTCAGCAACATCGGTACTGGAGGAGCAGCATGAAATGCAGAAATCGTCTGCATACAGAGAAGGTGAGAGGGATGGCCCGACAGCTGCTGCTAGACCGTCAAATGGCCACTAAAAATAGAGATACACTCAATACAGAGCCCAGCGGGACCCAATTTTCCTGGATATGGGGGGGGAACTTTGGGAGGCACCAACTTGGACACAAAGTACGGAAGCAAGGATACGATGTAGCCAGGTTGTATTGTAAGCTTTTTGTAAATAAAAAAAGATGGCTACCAAGTGTTGGTGTCTGGGAAAGGCTGTTTGAATGGCAGACTTGAGGGAAACTAGATTATCAGTGGTACAGCGACCCTGGCGAAAACCACCCTAGCATGGAGCCAGTAGGCCACATGATTCCAGGACCCAACACAACCGCCTACTTACCACACGTTCTAACAGCTTAAAAAGAATGTTGGTGATGGGCCGATAACTATCCACATCAAGCGGGCATTTGCCAGGTTTGAGCACTGGAATGATGGTGCTCTCTTACCACTGTGATGGAGAGATGCCATCGCACCAGATCTGGTTGAAGATGACAAGGAGATGTAGTTTGTAGTCAGACGAGAGATGTTTGATCATCTGACTGTGGATCCAATCTGGCCCAGGTGCTGTATCGGGTCAATGTGCAAGGACACTGAGGAGCTCCCACTCTGTAAATGGAGCATTATAGAGTACACTGTGATGTACAGTAAACAAGAGGGCTTTCCTTTAAATCTGTCGTTTGAGGGAGTAAAATGCTGGGCGATAATTCTCCAATGCAGATGCTTGAGCATAGTGCTCAGCAATTGTGTTTGCATCAGTAAATAACACATCATTGATGTTAATGACAGTGACGCCTGTCGGGGTCTGGTACTCGCAAACACATCTGATCTTTGTCCAGACTTGGGAAGGTGATGTATGGCACCGAATGGTCAAGACGTACCTCTCCCAACATTTCTGTTTCTGTCTTTTTATAAGCTGACAAATGCGGGCATGGAGCCATTTAAAAGCTATTACATGTTCTAGGAAAGGGTACTTTTTACGTTGCTGTAGAGCTCGCTAATGCTATTTGATGGCCTTAGTGATTTCCAGTGACCACCACGGTACTGACTTTAGCCGGGGCACCATAAAGAACAAGGGATCATGTTTGCCTCTGCAGAAATGATTGTTCTAGTGACCCACTCAACTACAATATCGATGGTACCGTTTGGGAGGGATACTAAGGTGACAGCAAAGGTGAAAGCTTCGCAGTCTGCGTTGTTTAAAGCCCATCTTGGTAGGCGTCTGGGGGAATTGTGCTGGGGGAGTGACAAGAAGATGGGAAAGTGGTCACTGCCACAAGTCATTGTGGGCTCTACAGTGGACAGATGGGAGAAGTCCTGGGCTGCAGAGGGCTAAATTGATGGCCGAGTAAGTGCCATGAGCCACACTGAAATGTGTGGGGGCTTCAGTATTTCAGAGGCAGAGGTCGAGGTCGAGTTGAGACAGGAAAGTTTCGACATCTCTACCTTGGGCAGTAAGCATGGTGGCACCCCACAAGGAGTTATGGGGTTAAACTCTCCCAAAAGTAGGGAAGGATTAGGGAGTTGATCAATCAGTGCAGCTAATACATTCAGGGGTATTGCATCACCTGGAGGAAGATACACGTTGCAGACATACTGAGTTCAGGACATAGACACAAACTCTGCCTGACACACTATTATAGTTGCTACAGCTCTTGTAGCTGGAGCCAGTCTCTGGTAGCTGGAGCCAGACTGCAAGCAGCAGGGCATTATGGGAGAGGAAACTGGGTGGAAGTAAGGAGGAGGATGGAGCGGGGAGAGGGAGGAATAGCAGGAGAGGGGTGGGGGAAAGTAAGGTGCTGCTGGGAGCGTGCAGGGATGAGGTTGGGAGGGGGGGCAGTTAGGTGCAGTCAGGAGGTTAGACAGAGTGCAGGGGAGAAATGAGAGGTTAGCGGAAAAGGAGAGATAGAAAAAGACTGGGAGCGTTGGTGGAATTGATTCGTGAGGGGAGTGCTCCTCTGTGGGCAGACATTGAGGCTTTAAGAGGTGTGGTGTAACTGGAAAGATAAGGCACAGGAAATCTGTTTTTGTACAAGTTTGGGAGAGTAATTACAATATGTAAACCTAACCTTCTACCTAAATGATACCAACTATTTCCTCCACTGACTCTCCACAGATCCTGTCCCCTTACCACACGGTGCCCTGCTTGTCACTACTGATGACACCTCACTTTAGACTAACATCCCTAATGTTCATGGCCATACTGCTATTGAATACTATCTTTCCTAATGTCCCATGGATTTCAAACCAACCACCTCCGTACTAGTCGCCATGATGATCTAAATACTCACCCACAATTATTTCTTCTTTGAAGGCATAACCTACAAACAAATCCGGTGTACGGCTATGGACACCCATATGGCACCACCCAATGCCAAGATATTTACAGGTCATCCACACGAATCTTTCCTAAACACCCTGAATCCCAAACCCCTCACTTGCTTCAGATTCACTGATGATATCTTTGTGATCTGTATCAAGGGTTAGAATTCCTCCAGAATCTCGACGTCTTCTCCCCAATCCAATTCATCTAATCCTACTCAACCCATCATCAAGCCATCTTTCTCGATGTTAACCTCGGCCTCAAAGGTGGCTATATCAGTGCCTCTGTCCATATCAAACATACAAAATACCAGTGATACCTCCACTTAGACAGTTTCCACCCGTTCCACACCAAGAAGTCCTTTCCATACAGCCTAGCCACCATGGCCATTGCATCTTTAGGGATTAGTGGTTACTCTTGAAATATACTGAGGTTTCAGTGAAGCCTTTACAGATTATAACTACCTTCCCAATGTTGTACAACAACACATCTCCCATGCCTTATCTTTCCAGTCACGCAGCACCTCCCAAAACACCACTGTCTGGCCACAGAGTAGCTCTCCTCTCATGACTCCGTACCACCCAGGACTGGAGCAACTAAATTACATTCTTTGTTGGGGTTTTGACTACCTCTCGTTGTGCCCCGAAATGAGAAATGTCCTACCCACTATCTTTCCTCCTCCCCCCGCAGTGGCATTCCCTGCCCCCCTGCCCACAAAATCTAAATAAAATCCTCAAACCCCTTGCCTAAGGACTCATATTCCTGTCCCACACATCCTCCCACCACCTACTACAGTACTGTCAAAAATACAACCTATCATATCAAAGGCATGGCTACCTGTGAAACCAGTCATGTGATTATAAGCTAAGTGTGCAACCACTGTACTGTGTGAGCATGACAATGGACAAGCTGTCTGTCCACATGAATGGCCACGACAAACTGTGGCCAAGAAACAACTGGACCACCCTATTGCCGAGCATGCCGCCCAACATTGAATCCTTCACTGCCTGAGCCATATGTATCCTTCCTACCAACAAGAGCTTTTCTGAACTGCGCAGATGGGAACTCTCCCAGCAATATATACTACATTTCCTTAACCCTCCAGGTCTCAACCTTTGTCAGTCATTGTCACTACCCATCTAGCCCCTTCCCTGTTCCCATTCCAGCGCTACACAGTCCTCTATTCCACCAAGCTCTCCCAGTCTTTTTACTTCTCTCCATTTCTTCTACTCCCCCCTGCCCCCTCTTCCTCACCCTTCATCCAACCTCCTGACTGCACCTAGCTGCCCCACTCTCCTCCGCATCCCTGCACGCTCCCAGCAGCACTTTACCATCCTTCACCCCTAGCCTGCTATACCTCCACCTCCCCATTCCAGCCTCCTCTTTACCCTTAGGTGGCTGCCTCTCCCATAATGCCATGCTGCTCGCACTCTAGCTCCAGCTGCCAGAGAATGTGGTCATTTGTGTCCGAGTTGTGTTTGTGTGAATATATACGTGTGTGTATGTCGTCTAATTCTGACAAAGGTATTGTTGGCCGAAAGCGATTCTACGACAGTCTTTTTGTTGTGCCTTTCTGTGATTCAGCATCTATATGGTGAACAGCAATTCCAAGAACCAGTGAGGACAGCACTGGGTGCTGGATTTCCTGTCCGGCCTATTCCCACTCACACAGATGATGTCCTATGAGAATCATACATTTCTCATTTCAAGAACTACGTGACTTTCATATTTTTCAATGTAATAATGTCTTAATTATGAACAAGAGACAACAATCCCAAATCTTAAGTGGAATGACTATTTGCATAGAGATCTTCAAATGCGTTCAGTATGATAAAATCATAATACGATATAATGTAAAAAGGACTGGTGTACACTGTTGACCAGAGTAATACACACAGCACACAACTGATTATTTCAAAATATATAAATTTATTTTGGAAACACTGTTTGTGGTACCCAGTTAATACGAGGGAATATTCAATAAAAGAAGGCATGGTCTGCTTAAACAAAAAAGTGATACATCAAATGCTATAATCTAGGATACACTTATTACATCACACATGACCTCTTTATTTTTTTGCCATGTGAATGTCCCATACTTAAATGAACATGAACAACAGTTTTACAATACCCATCAATAATAACACCAACACCACTCAAGGACTTGTCTGCTATCCAAAGCTCGGACTTTTCTGGCAAGCAGTTCACTTTATACTCCCAAGTCATCAGACCCACAAAACAAAACTGTATTTGACTATGGTAGTGAGTCATTCATATAAGAAATATATCAATATGAAGCATGAATAAATTTGTTCCATATTAAAACAACATCTTTAACATTCCATATAAATGAAATCAGAACATATACAGAAACATTTCCTACATACCGGTGCTCGAAAGAATTTCATTACTGCTACTTTTCCATATAATCCAACTTCCTTCAAGGGTCTTAATCCCTCTGGTGTAACTAAATATATCTCCAATCTTGTGTTTTTAGCTAAAATTAAATTTAAGTCACTTGGTGATGTAAAGTTACCTGCAAAAGGAAACAGCCCAGTAACAGTATTCAAGTGATGATAATTCTACTTATTAATATTTTTACAATGAAAATTAGAAGCCAAAAGATTCCAAAATACAAGCACTAATAAAAGTCTTTGTTTATGATACATAAATGTTACCTGAAAGGTAAATGCTAATACTATAGACTTAACATTGTTTCATCTTTCAATTGTGATAAAGACAATGAAAAGTTTCCTGTACAATAATATAACAGTGTGAAAGACTGGTCATGGTAGAGAGAAGAGGAAAGACCAGGTTAGTTCAGTTAGTTGCATATATATTCTGTTGTTGTTGTTGTTGTTGTGGTCTTCAGTCCAGAGACAGGTTTGACGCAGCTCTCCATGCTACTCTATCCTGTGCCAGCTTCTTCATCTCCCAGTACCTACTGCAACCTACATCCTTCTGAATCTGCTTGGTGTATTCATCCCTTGGTCTCCCTCTACGATTTTTACCCTCCAATACTAAATTGGTGATCCCTCAATGTCTCAGAACATGTCCTACCAACTGACCCCATCTTCTAGTCAAGTTGTGCCACAAACTTCTCTTCTCCCCAATCCTATGCAACACCTCCTCATTAGGTAGGTGATCTACCCATCTAATCTTCAGCATTCTTCTGTAGCACCACATTTCGAAAGCTTCTATTCTCTTCTTGTCTAAACTATTTATCGTCCACTTTCAATTCAATACATGGCTACACTCCATACAAATACTTTTAAAAATGACTTCCTGACTCTTAAATCTATACTCGATGTTAACAAATTTCTCTTCTTCAGAAACGCTTTCTTTCCCATTGCCAGTCTACATTTTATATCCTCTCTACTTCGACCATCATCAGTTATTTTGCTCCCCAAATAGCAAAACTCCTTTACTACTTTAAGTGTCTCATCTCCTAATCTTATACCCTCAGCATCTCCCGACTTAATTAGACTACATTCCATTATCCTCGTTTTGCTTTTGTTGATGTTCATCTTATATCCTCCCTTCAAGACACTATCAATTCCATTCAACTGCTCTTCCAAGTCCTTTGCTGTCTCTGACAGAATTACAATGTCATCAGCGAACCTCAAAGTTTTTATTTCTTCTCCATGGATTTTAATACCTACTCCGAATTTTTCTTTTGTTTCCTACACTGCTTGCTCAATATACAGATTGAATAACATTGGGGAGAGGCTACAACCCTGCCTCACTTCCTTCCCAACCACTGCTTCCCTTTCATGTCCCTCAACTCTTATAAATGCCGTTTGGTTTCTATACAAATTGTAAATAGCCTTCCTCTCCCTATATTTTACCCCTGCCACCTTCAGAATTTGAAAGAGAGTATTCCAGTCAACATTGTCAAAAGCTTTCTCTTAGTCTACAAATGCTAGAAGCGTAGGCTTCCTTTTCCTTAATCTAGCTTCTAAGATAAGTCGTGGGATCAGTATTGCCTCACATGTTCCAATATTTCTACGGAATCCAAATTGATCTTCCCCGAGGTCGGCTTCTACTAGTTTTTCCATTTGTCTGTAAAGAATTCGCATTAGTATTTTGCAGCCATTACTTGTAAACTGAGAGTTCGATATATATTCTATGGATTATATTTGTGAGTTCTTGTTGTGTCAAATGACTGGTTGACTGAAAACACTGTCACACTTCTCAGCTACAAACAGACAAATTATATTTTTGTAATGTATCATATTTACACTAAAATTCACTCACTGTGTTCATTTATTAACTAAAAAATGCAGATATGAGCAATGAAACCTGGGTATCTCATGATGCATCTGAAAATAAATGACAGTAAATTGTATAGCACCACATTATCACTACCAAAGGAAAAATCGAATTTAGAACTACACGTATTAGCATCTTGACAACCATGTATCGTGTACCATCAAACTTTTGCTGAAAGGGCACACACTGAATGTTGATGGCTGAGGTAAGGCATTAAACATGTATGTTATATAGTTCAAAACAAGCGTGATGTAAGAACAAACAGTAAAACCAGGTCCCCTTACTGAGAAGGAAGGTAATGAAATAATTGAGAAATTCAATAACTGGTTCAAAGTAAATGGATTGTTTTTACAAGAATCAATATCTACAAGGTGGTTATAACTAAAGTTTTCCTATTGAACATGTTATAACATGGAAACTATTACCGTACGAGTGCCAAACTTGGTAGCATTAATGTCCAGAGTATGGGGTACATCATTCCTGTATGTCACAGCAAGACCGTCCAGTTGCAACTATGGCCACCTGGTGCTGTGATCAGTCATTGTGATTCATAGCCTCACACACCTGACCAGTCGCAGTGCACTTATTGAAGTGTCAACATGAGCTTTAACAAAAAGGAGCAGGGCATTATTGGTGAAGCTTTATTATCAAAACAACAGTAATGCTGCAGCTGTACTTCGAGAATATTGCTGACTGAAAGGATTACAGAGAGTCCTCTTTCTCCACCTGCTGTGCGAAGCATGATGAAGAAGGTTGAATCAATTGGAGGACTAGGCATTGCCCTGGGAAGAGGCTGATGACCAGCTGCACAACAAATGGTTGCTGAAATAGCAGTTGCTATGGCAGACAACGCTGTGTGCAATTCCTGCTTGTCAGGCAGTGTGTGTGCTGTGTCCAAACAGGTGAATATATCACATAAAGAGAGGTAGCCAGCATACCTATGGGCATTCTGTTGTGCAGAATGCAGTCCTGCATTTTCAGACTCTCCTGGGCACTGATGGGCACCATATTGAGCCCTTTTGTAGCAGAAATGGTACTGGTATGTAATGGTACGAGGCACTGTAGCAGCACATTAAAAGTGTTTCAGTTGAACTGAATCTGCATTATTTCTCTTCCCCATGTCCTTGACATTAATGCTACCATGTTTAGCACTCATATTGTAATTAGTTTCTGTGTTATAACATGTTAAATAAGGAAAGTTTAATTACAACCACCTGGTACTATTCAGCACTTCTCATAGAACTCCCAAGCTGTAAAGAAAAAGGCTAGCCAATCTATGAAACACGAGAAGTAGAAAGTTCTTGAGAGTACAGATTGATTACAACTTGATAGGAAAACCAATTATCTCCAATTAATGAGGTACCTTAGTTCTCTGTTTTCAATTTGCACAGTTACTGCTATAAGTGATTTAAAGTGAAGGAACTATTTCATTTTGAATATTACCATTCAGTAATAAGTAACCATCATTTTTTGGAAGATACAACATACAGGAACAGTATTTTCAGAATAAAGAAGCTTGTTGTAAGAATTACACCTTATGTTGATTGGAGTGTGAGTGGAGGGATAAAGAAAAAGAAAATGAACTCATTAGCTTCTTCACAAATTATTCCTTCTGTGTAACAAATTCATTCATTACCTACAGTAGTAGGCTCGTTGTGTGTTTCAGTCCCCTCAAAGGAATGCATTCTCGTTTTTCACATCACAGCTCATCAGGTAGCGCAAGGGGCGGTGATCGTAAGATAGATATAGGATGACACACCCAGACTAAACCATTTAGCTTTCACTTTCAAAGGTAGCAAGTACAATACTTTGTATTCGGTTTACAGGAAATAACTTATTAGCTCAGGTATTGGCCACATTTGGCAGTGGTAGTCTAGCAGACAGAACAGTTAATGTCAGCCTTGGATGTCCTGGGTTCAATCCCAGAAAGGAGTGGGGATTTTTCCTCATTCCAGTCCATCCATGGTGGCCGAAGGTCCATTCAGCTGTCTTCTAGATAAGTACAAGGGTTTCATTCCCACATGTCAAAGGCAACCAAGGCAATGGGACCACCAGCTTCTTCTCAAAGTGTCACAATGAAGAAATGCTGCACTACCTGCAATCAGGCCAGTAGCCCAACCACAGGCTTTTGCCACAGTCTTTACCTTTACCTTTTTTATTATATATAAGTTCTATCCATGGAGCTTTTCATTTTACAAAGGCATTGTTAGCAACTCTGTACCATGTGGATGTAATATCAGATGTATGTATTTCCAGGTTTATGATTATCAACCCAGTTTCTAGTCGGCGCACAGTTGCTTTTATTGTGTACTTTGTGTTTTCTCATCTTTTTCCATTAATTTTAGAAATCTCTTATTGTCAGGTGTTAAGAGACCAGTCTATGTAACTGACTTGAAGGTAGAATTCCTGAACACTTTTTAACTTTTAGTCAATTTTACTTATGTAACTCAGTGGATGCTTGCTTGCAGGACTCACTATTAAGTTCAGAAAAACCTTTTAGTGATACTGCCTGGACTTTCATTTAACAGTGTTATTATTCTCTTGAGGAACAATGATGTTGCTTTTCTGTTAATATGAGCAGGTTCCAGCCAACCAGACTTCTTCAATTTGGCCAATTTATCATTTGACAACTTGAATATGTTTCCCTTACATATGCATCTGCTAGTTAATCATGTTATCCTGTTGCCTCACATTTTTGGACTTCAAAAGAACTGTATACATAGTATGATTCGGAGAGTATGTAAGTGTTTATGATTTTTTTTTTTTTTTTTCCCCCAGTTGGGTTCATGGTAGGCCAGTTGTTTTCCACAGTTGCCCCTTGCATTTTCTGTGACATATCTCCAACTTTTTTCTGCCATCTTTAGAGGCTAGTGTTTTGTGACCGTCCACAACTAGTGTCCATGTCATATGTAGGTGGTTGAATCCACTGTTGTTTAGGAGAGGGTATTGTAAAATTAAAACCCATTTAGGGCAGTTTTAAAAAGGATTACTGCTTTTGCAATATATAAAGCATGTAAAAACTTGAACTGAGTATGAAAGCTGCACTTTGTATCCTGCAACCATATAATGACCTATCTGCATTTCTACCGACTGCACAAAACTTGCAATGCATGCTGACTTGGCTGGCATTTATTTCTAATTTTATAACTTCACCATTCTTGGACACTTATTCTTAAATATAGTAACTTTCAACTTCAGGCATGAGGTTTAAGACATGAACAATTAACCAACATCTGTATTGGTAACAGAAATGGTACTTACAGTTCTTTCAATTCCACCTCTGTGCTTTATCAATAACCAGTGCAATAACACAGGATTAACTAGTTTTCACAAAAAAGCTGTACTGTCCCAGGACATAATAAGCTGTGTGTACTTGACTACTTGTGATTTGTGTTACATCCAATACAAAATAATGTACCTTCAGAGAATTTCGCTGCATAGCACGTTTAGACTTGTTGAATTCAAATTGCAGGTTATTTTTCTTTGGAACCTTGGCACACTTTGCTACTTAATTTGAAGAGCTTATAGTGAATGACCACTCAGCAATCTGGTAGACAGAAAACACACACGCATGAATGTCCCCCCCCCCCCCCCCCCCCACACACACACACACACATGGAAGCAAAACTTAAATGCTGATGACAAAAAATTTGTCACAACACTAAAACCTGGAGTACACAGCAAGTTCGTACACTGCTGCACCTCATGCTGTACTGCTTTTAGTAGGGTTGAAATGCCCACAATGGATTTGTTACCAAAATGACATCCAATGAGTAGCCCACATTCAGTCACTGAATTCTCCTGATGGACCCATTCTGCTGTTATTGCTTCTCAGTTGACAACACTTTACTCATCATCTCCTTTTATATTGACGAGTCCTATCATGACACACATTTTTTACAGTGACACATATAAATGCTCTTCTTGTGGATTAGTTGGTACCCTCCTGCACCCTTTCACTTGCTGAGGACATTTATGCAACTGGAGACAGATCAGGAATAGATTTTCCCTACTGACAAGAGGCTCAGAACCGACCACACGACAGACATCCTACTTTGGCCTGCATCCAAACTGTATCCGAACACAAAACATAACTGTGTGATGTGGTTACTGGGACATTATGTAATTACATAAGTAACAGCAGAGGGGATGATAATTTTATCAGTTTCATTTCCTACAGGAAAATGATATACTGGGAAACCAAAAGAGACGGCAATGCAAATTAATTATTTGCCAATAGGCTGAAAGTAACATTCAACAACATTAGAGGAGGGTAACTTCTAGAACTGAAGCAAGACAGGGAAGAGAACAACATACAGGGTACCCATAAAAGCATATCTCAATTTCAATGGCACATTATTACATTTTAATTTACACTACTTACAAAAAATTCTACATAAAACTGAAGGTAAAGTAATAAAGTGTATCTTACAAATGTTCAACATGTTTACCTTTAGTTATACGACACACGTCCAACCCAAAATCCATGTTTTCCCACGATTTGGTTAACAAGTATGGAGTAATGGAAGCCATAGTCTCTTCAACTCTTTGTCTCAACTTTGGCAAATCATAAGCACTGGCAGAATACAGATACAATCTTTTATAAAGCCCCAAAGGAAAATAATCACATGGTGTGAGGCCAGGTGAACGTTGACACCAGCAGAAAAGAGCTCTGCCTCATTGACCATTACGACCGATCCAAAGGTTGTGTACTTCGACATTCAACCATTCTTGTACAGAAAGATCATAATGGGGAGGAATTCCAACTCATTACCAAATAAAGGTTTTGGGTACATTTTCTAACAACGGAAAGAATAAATTTTAGAACCTATCCAGATAAGCTACACCTGCTATCGTAGCTTCAGTGGAGAAGAAGAAGAAGAAGAAGAAGAAAAGAAAAAAAAAAAAGTTATTTGACTTTTGTTCACAGCACAGGAATCATTCCAATTTTGGGGAATCTTTTTTACACTGTACTTGTTCATGAGGATGTTCTGACTCACAGATATGAACATTATTGGTGTTTACCTTCCCTCTTAGATTTAAAAGTTGCCTCATCACGCAACCAAGATAGTCGTCTTTCTGTTGCATCACTTAACTTGCACAGCTATAACACATACCATTGTCATATGGCTTTACAGCATGTACCAACTGCAAGCATTATGAACACATGGGTAAACGTTTTCTTAAAACCTTCCACACTGTTGTCTTTGGAAGCTGAAGTTCAAGACTTGCTTTCTGATAGACTTCTTAGATCAACATCCTCTTCAGACACTTTTGGTCATCCCATGCTTTTGCCTTTACACATACATCTAGTCATTTCAAACTGGCTACCACTGGTGGAAATTTTAGCCAACATGGGAGGATTACAATTAAAATTTGAACAAACTGCATGTTGAACTGAAATTACAGATTCACTCTCAGTAAGCTGTAGAACAATAAATGCTTTACACTCAGGAGTCACCATTTTGCATACATGATGCTGGATGCTGCACACAGGATAATAAAAAAGCTGTACTTGCACGGATAATAAAAAAGCTGTACTTGCACATGCACTTCTCTAAAACTGTGAGAGTTAATCTCTAATTGTGATCTTCAACCAATATACTTCAACACCTACAGTTCATAGTTGGGACTTTCTTTCACCCCTTACTTCACAAGACATGTAAATCTGAAAAAAATTATTTCTACTGCTCAAGAACACTTTCTATAGTTATATTTTTGCTATCTAAAATATTTGGTACACAATTTATGATGTATACATTTCTCTTTTGTTAATAAAGTTATTTGTTTAATAACAAAAACAATTATAAACAATGCTGCACTATTTAACTGCTGGTGATGTGACTGAAGTGGAAATGAAAATTAACATCAACTAAACCAAGACCAGGCAGATCCCATGTACTTACGGATAGGGACTGTCGAGCGTCATGGAAGGTGGCTGTAAAAAAAAAAACTGCATGAAATCAGTGAAAGGAATGACTTGTTAGTTCCAGAGTGTTACCAACAGTCCACCTAGAACAATGGCAGTGCTTAGGGAGTTAAAAAGAATGGGGTACTATGGTCAAGTGGCTCCTCCGCTCATTTCTGTAGTCAATACTAAGCAAAACTTGAGGTGGCGTAAAGAGCAAAACCCCTGGGCAGATCAATCATGCTATGCTCTGTGACAGACTGAAGGAAGGGTTTGGGTTTGGGGAATGCCTGGAGAACATTACCTGACATCATATGAAGTGCAAACAGTGAAGAATGGAGGAGGTGGTGTTACGTTATGAAGATGTTTTTCATAGTTGGGATGGGGTTCCCTTTATTGTGCTCAAGAAAATACTGAATGTGCAAGAATATGAATCAATTTTACAAAACTGTGCCTTGCATACAACAGTTTGGAGATGATTGTTTGCATCTTGGCATTGCAGCTCCTCATAAAGCAGTATCTGTGAGGCAATGGTTCGTCCATAAAAACATTCTAGAAATGGACTAGCCCACTCAAATGCCCAACTTGAAATCAATGGAATACCTTCAGGAGAAGCTGGAATGTCACCTTCACTCCCCAGTGCCCAACAGCACTACCTTCATAATTATGAAGTTTATAATTTAAACAGTAACCACCCACTATTCTCAATATATCTCCTTTTGATAAGATAGTGCTATGCTTATGTAGCCAAGAAAGGGGAATGCTACATGGTTAATATATATATATATATATATATATATATATATATATATATATATATATATATATATATATATATATATTAAAAACAAAGATTCCAAGATTTATCAAGTGGGAAAAAGCGCCGGCAGACAGGCACATGAACAAAACACACAAACACACACACAGAATAAACAAAAATCACCCAAATAAGAAACCTGTTGGTTAATAACTGAAATGAAGTTACAATATAAGAAGAGATAAAAGCAAAATAAATCAATGTACAAGTTCTATTTCCAATTAGGAAATAACCTCTCACCTTTACAGTATACTGAGTGAATTGGCGCAGTGGTTAGCACCATGGACTTTCATTTTGGAGGATGGCGGCTCAAATCCGAACCTGACCACGCAGAATTGGGTTTTCCACAGTTTCCCTAAGTTGCTCCAGGTAAATGTCAAGACGGTTCCTCCAAAAGTGCAAGGCTGATTTCCTTTCCCATCCTTAAAACAATATGAGCTTGTGCTCTACCTATAACAACTATGTTGACTTGCATTGACATTTCTCTTCCACAACAGACTCTGTTCTTAGTAAAGAGCAACAGAAAATCTCCTCTATGGATAAAAAGAAGTTGGGATCCCTGATTAAACTCAAAGTACATGAACCTCAAATAAATGCAGGGCAGCAACAGCAAATCATCTTGACATCTCTTGATTCTAACAAACCTGACTTTAAACGAAAGCATACTACTACTCCAAAACTCAGTAGCAAAACACAAAAGACTTAATGGCAGCTACAGAACTTGCATGTGGCACTGCCAAACTAGTGTCTAACAAGAAAAACAATGCAATCATGTTTCATGAATCATTTGTACAATTAATCATAATTTTGGGGAACAAGTTATTTTACATTCACATTACACATAAATATGTAAATATGGCTACATGCTGACCATTTACAGTTTTTAATACAGTTTTCATTTAGTATTTGTTTCTCACCATCTTTTACACATTACAAAAATTTAAATTATTCTACAGAAGACAAGAAGTTGTCAAGGAGAAACTTTTAAAGTCCGTTTTCAAATTTAATTTTGCTGTCTGTTAGATATTTTATATTATTGGGTAAGTGATCAAAAATTTTGGCGACAGCATTGTGCACCCCTTTTTGTGCTAAAGACAACCTCAGTATGGTGTAATGAATATTTTCTCTTCTAGTATTTTAATTTTGTACATCATTGTTCGTTTTGAAATGTGGTGGATTATTTACAACAGACTTAATGAGGGAATAAATATACTGCAAGGCAGCAGTAAAAATGCCCAACTCCGCGCACAAATGTCTACAAAATGGCAGATTTTAATAGACGCAAAAGTCATCAGCACGTAGAAAAAGAGAGAATAAGCCCACAACCAATATATGTCTGTTAATTGATAATAGGGAAAGGGTCACATTCAGAACAGAGCCTTGGGAACTCCATTTTCCAGTATGTGGGGGAACTCTGTGAGAAGCATCTATTTGAACATGGAAGATTCAATGAGAGGGGAAAAAAAAAGAGTAGTAAGGATATGATGATGTCATGCAGCTTGAGGAATGAAATAAATAAGAAAAATGTGAATGGCAGTGAGATGTTGATGGTGGCTGAAGGGCATTCTGATAATCGATTCCAAGTAAATTAAGTGGTTACTGGATGATCAGTCCTCTCAAAATTCACACTAAAATTTGGAGTCCTGAGAGTCCAAACAAGTCGTCTATTGCCCATTTGTTCAAACCACTTGCATAAACCATTTGTAAAACAAACAGGGTAATATATGTCCATTCTCCCAGTTTCAAAATTGGAATAGCTATAATTTCGCTCCACTAGGAGCGTGAAGCCCTCTTACTCATGTCAAATCAGACTGGAGAGAGCAAGAATATGAGTTTGTGTGAGGAGTGAGAATATAAATACTCTCTGTTCATCTTCTATGGAGGTGGAAGATGGGAGGATAACTTCCATATGCTGATGCTTGAGCAATGTGTGTGTTGCCAGTTGTTCAACAACAACAGTGATGTCAAATCGAATGGCATCGTTCTGATAGATGCCCAAGGTACTAGAAGATGACTGGTGGCTGCACATACACTGTAGTTTGTCCCACACTTGAGAGGTGGTGGTATGAGACCCAATAATCACTTTCCTAACACTCTCCCTTGTCTTTTTTTTAATTAGATATCAGGCCCAAGATTGCAGCCTTTTGAAAATGATGAATATATCCCTCAATGGAAGTCATTTATGCAACAAGAGTGCCCTACAGCAACTTTTAATAACTGCAGTAATTTCATGGTTCTGCTGTGACACAGGTTACCGACAGTGGATTTCTGAAGACAGACGGAATGCTGCTTCTCATGCTTGTAATATTGCAGTAACAGTATGTTAGAGAATAGTTTCATTCCCTCATTGTAGTGAAGATTCATGTTTTACAGAACGTGAAATTAAGCCAAAAAGCATTCTTTAAGTATGGAGGGCTTTCTGATTACTCCGTGTGGCAAAGAAAAAATTACACGAAAATGGTCGTTGTCCCAAAGCATCATGCCCCTTCCAATAAATATACAGGAGAAATCTGGGGCAACAGACTCATTCTGAAAAGATACCATACACTGGACTAAAATAGGAACCCAAACTTGAAAACACAAAGATTTAAATGAAAATATCTTTCCTAGTATATTGCTTCACAGAGTGAATTTGAAACTGATGTCTAATGGATTATGGGCATTAATACACTAAGATGAATAGTGGTAGCGGTAGTTGCAAGAGCAAATCAGATGGTGGGTGCTCTCCCAATCTGAAGGAAGAAAAATGTTACAGAGCATAAGATCAATGTGTGCCCATATACAGGGTGTTTCAAAAATGACCGGTATATTTGAAACGGCAATACAAACTAAACGAGCAGCGATAGAAATACACCGTTTGTTGCAATATGCTTGGGACAACAGTACATTTTCAGTCAGACAAACTTTCGAAATTACAGTACTTACAATTTTCAACAACAGATGGCGCTGCGGTCTGGGAAACTCTATAGTACGATATTTTCCACATATCCACCATGCGTAGCAATAATATGGCGTAGTCTCTGAATGAAATTACCCGAAACCTTTGACAACGTGTCTGGCGGAATGGCTTCACATGCAGATGAGATGTACTGCTTCAGCTATTCAATTGTTTCTGGATTCTGGCGGTACACATGGTCTTTCAAGTGTTCCCACAGAAAGAAGTCACAGGGGTTCATGTCTGGCGAATAGGGAGGCCAATCCATGCCGCCTCCTGTATGTTTCGGATAGCCCAAAGCAATCACACAATCATCGAAATATTCGTTCAGGAAATTAAAGACATCGGTCGTGCGATGTAGCCAGGCACCATCTTGCATAAACCACGAGGTGTTCGCAGTGTCGTCTATGGCAGTTTGTACCGCCACAAATTCACGAAGAATGTCCAGATAGCGTGATGCAGTAATTGTTTCGGATCTGAAAAATGGGCCAATGGGACTGCAACATGGGGCTTTTTGGTTCCCCATATGTACCAGTTCTGTTTATTGACGAAGCCGTCCAGGTAAAAATAAGCTTCGTCAGTAAACCAAATGCTGCCCACATGCATATCGCCGTCATCAATCCTGTGCACTATATCGTTAGCAAATGTCTCTCGTGCAGCAATGCTAGTGGCGCTGAGGGGTTGTCGCGTTTGAATTTTGTATGGATAGAGGTGTAAACTCTGGCGCATAAGACGATACGTGGATGCTGGCATCATTTGGACCGCATCTGCAACACGGCGAACGGAAACCTGAGGCTGCTGTTGGATCACCTGCTGCACTAGCTGCGCGTTGCCCTCTGTGATTGCCGTATGCGGTCGCCCTACCTTTCCAGCACATTCATTCATCACGTTCCCAGTCCGTTGAAATTTTTCAAACAGATCCTTTATTGTATCGCTTTTCGGTCCTTTGGTTACATACCTCCGTTGAAAACTTCGTCTTGTTGCAACAACACTGTGTTCTAGGTGGTGGAATTCCAACACCAGAAAAATCCTCTGTTCTAAGGAATAAACCATGTTGTCCACAGCACACTTGCACGTTGTGAACAGCACACACTTACAGCAGAAAGACGACGTACAGAATGGCGCACCCACAGACTGCGTTGATATCTTTCACATCACTTGCAGCGCCATCTGTTGTTGAAAATTGTAACTACTGTAATTTCGAATGTTTGCCCACCTGAAAATGTACTGTTGTCCCAAGCATACTGCAACAAACGGTGTATTTCTATCGCTGCTCGTTTAGTTTTTATTGCCATTTCAGATATACCGGTCATTTTTGAAACACCCTGTATGTACAGCTACTGCATCCAGTAAAGTACTGACTAGAATCTGTTTCCTGAAATTGGTCTTACGAACAAATATACAAACATTGCCTGATGCTCTCTCTGTGTTAGCTTGTTGTTTTGCAATACACTTTGTAATGTCCGAGATTAGGAGCGTACTCTACTGGGAATCCCGATTCCTGGAGGGCCATAACAACTGCTGGGTGGAATGCTATTAAGTATTGAAGTTCAGTGAGGTGGCAGAAGTAGCTGTTGCAGCTCCATTGGATGATAGTTGCACTTGTTTTCAGGAGGGTGAGAGAGAGTCATGATTCAGTGTGAGCTCAGTACCACCTGCTGGGGGTGTGTTGTCAATTTGCACAATTTCTGTGTGTGGCATTGGATAGTCCAAGGTTGCCAGGATTAAAGGATCCATCTTTCCCTTAAATTTATTCATTTATTCCTTTACCTTCTTTTCCTTTTGGTAAGTTAGTTTCAGCTGGGGGTTGTACAGAGAATTTCTGGAAATGAAGATGACCTGTCCTATGGTCCATTTTCCATGCCTCCTTCAGTCACTTGGAACGTAACATACCAGTTTGGAAATCATAAAGAACAGGGCGGTGCCATGACCAAAAGTTCACTGAGGGCAAGTCATCACCAAGATTCCACTTAGCAAGATAATATACTGTCAGGAACAGTAATCTCTACCTTTTCAATGATGTAATACACAGAGGTGACAAAAGTCATGGGATAGCGATATGCACATACACAGACATCAGTAGTATCGCATACACAAGCTATAAAAGGGCAATGTATTGGCTGTCATTTGTACTCATGTGATTCATGTGAAAAGTTTCCAACATGATTGTGACCATATAGTGGGAATTAACACACAGTGGTAGTTGGAGATACACACTTGGGACATTCCATTTTGTAAATCATTAGGGAATTCAATATTCTGAGATCCACAGTGTCAGAGAGGGTGCAATGAATACCACATTTCAGGCATTACTTCTTACCACAGACAAAGCAGTGGCCGACAGAGTTCACTTCATGACTGAGAGCAGTGGCATTTGCATAGAGTTGACAGTGATAATGGACAATTAACACTGCATTAAATACAACAGAAATTAATGTGGGACATACGACAAATGTATCCATTGGGACAATGTAGCAAAATTTGGCATTAATGGGCTATGGCAGCAGACAACTGCCATGAGTTCCTTTGCTAACCACATGACATCACCTGCAGTGCCTTTCCTGGGCTTCTGACCATATCTGTTGGGACTCGAGATGACAGTTGGTACAAGCTGAGGGTAGGGTTAGAGCGTGGTGCGGACTCCACGAAGCCATGGACCCCGGTTGTCAACAAGGTACTGTGCAAGCCAGTAATAGCTCCATAAAGGTGTGGGCTATGTTTACATGGAATGGACTGGGTCCTCTGGTCCAACTGAACTGATCAGTGACTGAATATGAGCATGTTTGGCTACTCGAAGACCATTTGCAGCCATTCATGGACTTCATGTTCCCAAACAACAATGAAATATTTATGAATGACAATTTGCCATGTTATCAGGCCACAATTTTTCAAGACTGCTTTGAAGAACATTCTGGACAACTCGAACGAACGATCTGGACACTCACATCGCACAACATGAATCCCATTGAAAGCATCTACAGGACATAACTGAGAAGTCAGTTCGTGCACAAAATACTGCACCAGCAACATTTTTGCAATTATAGACAGCTACAGGGGCAGTATGGCTCAATATTTCTGAAGGAGATATCCAACAAATTGTTGAGTCCATACCACAATGAGTAGCTGCACTGCATTAGGCAAAAGAAGGTCAGATACAATTATTAGGAGATATCCTATGACCTCTGTCATCTCTGTGCGTAAATAATTATGAAATACCAACACATCAAATCTATGAAACTCTGTCAATTGGTAGGAACTTCTGGATTGCAACATTTCTGCACGCACAAATGTCAAACTGACCTGATGTGACATTTTTTAATTGTAATATCAAAAATGAAGTAAATGTTTGGAAAACGCATGAGTTGGAGTGTTCCAGGTTCACTGTTGATCTGGTATTTGCAACAAACCACCTGTGTCACGCTGAGTAACAGAATGTTGTAAAACGTATACTGGTGTATCCTTCACTTAATTCACTAAGCATGCAAAATGGATACACGTCCAAATCCAGTTCTTGTGAAGAATTCCAAGACACTGAATAAGTAGTAGTTAAGTACTTGAGTTACACTGCCCATCTGAGCTATTTATATTTTGTCGAGTCTAAATTGTAATAAGCTTGTAACATTTTAACTGTAAAGATATAAAATAAATTTCAATTGAAGAAATTACATCTCACACTGGCTTACGAAACGTAGGGTGGTGATGGTTTGTTAGCTGTTCTGGAATGGGATGCAGCCCTCCACGAACAGTTACCTGTCGAGGAGGATACTGCTCTGCTTGGGGAGGGAAGACTGCGGCCCTCAAGGTAGATGTAGAATTGATAATAGGGAGGAAACACCCTCTTTTTTCCCCGGCGATGTACGTTTGAGATACTATCTGGCCCTTGTGTTGAGGCGGAAGAGCAAACACTTTCTTGCAGGAAGTGGTGTCTTGGTTGCTATTTGCATGAAATCTGTCATCATTTTAGAGTCTGTAAGCATTCACATTTCTTCCAAGCTTAAAATTACAATAGAAAGTTGTAGGGTTAATATTTCTGTGTTTAGCTTTACCTTTCTGAAGCCATGACAAGTTAGTGGACAGGGAGAAGGCTCTTCTCCACAGTAAAGACAAGTCAGTGGTTTTCCACATGGTGCGGTTCTTGTGTAATGGTCACCTACGATTTACACAGAACAGATCATTTGTACAGCATGACAATGTGTGTGCATTTAAAATAATGCATAGGATTAGTGAATAAGGTTTGATTGATTGATTGGTCATTATCTTCACTTTGTTTGGCAGTGAGTCACCTCTGAAAACCAGAGAGAATGCTTCCTGCCATTCTATAGGCCTCTCTTGGCACAATGAACAAAGATGACTCCATGTCTTTCTAAGTCAGCCCATAATTCTTCATACATATCATGCAAATAGGGTGCAATTCACATTTGTTACGATGTGTGCACACTGGGTGACCTTCCCTGCACAGCGTGCCCTGCTGATAAAATTTAAAACTGGAGGATTAAACCCTTAATGGGGATTGTACTTGATTTCATGACAAAGAAAATAAAGTAAGCTAAGGAGGGTGGAAGAATAACTAAGATCACATGCTCAACCCTGTTCTTGAAAAAATGGCAAACTCATTGTCTGGAACTGATTTTAATAAGCACCAAACTGGATTCAACAATCAGAGATTAAAGAACACTTAGATTAAATTGAAGTGTCTTGAATCTTCCATTTTGTTCAAGATACTTTGAAAAGATGCCTATCGTGCAAGAGAACTATTTATTACTTGAAAATGGTTATGTTCCATGATGAATTTGAATTGTCACCACACAATAAATAAATAAATAAATAATCTGTGATATCTGTATTTTCAGTATCACTGCATTCAGTGCCCCATCTGCAGCAAAAGTACCACACATGGATTTCAGTACCCTTCCTAAACTTTGTCCATATCATGTTGTCACTTGAGAAATCACTAGTGTCGCTTTTAAAACTACGACAAGATCATTAATGACAGCTGTCACTCGCCCTGTCACTTGGTCATTTTTGATCCTATTAGTCTTTTGAATGAAAATTGTCAACTGACTAAATAGTGTGGCAGAACCATTAAATGAAAACATAAGAAAGAGTTCAAGTAGGAATTGCTCATATCCAAGGAATTATAAGCAACAGGGATGAATATTTTGTTTCTAAAAAAATTAGACCATTTTCACCAGATTTGACTTGAGTAACAGATCTTTCACAGTGGCATGCAAATGAAGACACTGTAAATGACTGACACACAGTTGTTAACTGAAAATAGTAAAAAATAACAAATTATTTATAAAAAATGAGAAAGAGGAGAAGTACGTCATGAAGGTTGAATCTGATAAGCACAAGTTTCCAGAGCTTACAGAGCGACTTTATCAAATAATACGAATTTTTAAAAGAAAAATGTCATTTTTCCATCAAATTTGTCTCAGATGTCGTTCATAGTAACTTCATATGTTTTATAATCAAAGTTAATATAGCAGTATTAACAATAAGTTGAAATTAATAAAGTTATTGGTTAATCAGCTACTCCTGCAATATTTATTGAAATAAAAAGATCTTTTATGTGATTTTTGATTTTTCAAATGCAGGGGCTAAGGGATGCCCAATCCCAATTTCCTACTGAGTCCACACATCTTTGGTGCAATGCAGAATGGGGGGGGGGGGGGGGCGGAGAAGTGCACAGTACAGGACTGTGTGTCCCTGGCATGTGATATCGAATATGGGAATAGCCAGACGCTTTCATACGAGTTTGTGGTTCTTTGAATAGAAGAGGTGAAGGTAGTGTTACAAAAGAGTGGTAGCCATGTTGAACATCTCCTGTACTTTCAACAGTTAGATCACTGCCACAGGACAGAATGGCAAATATATCAACAAGCATTTCTTCCCAGACATAGTTTTGATCAGTACTACTATCCCCTGAAAGAGTGCAAGTGGTTTTTCTTTTTTTTTTTTGTTCAAGCAACTGAATTTTGCTTTCTGGCATGAAGATGTTTTCAACTTCACAGATTCTGCGATCGAGTAGTATGTTCACTCCATTCCCAAGAATCTGAGTGCAGCAGACATGTAAAGATGTAGATAAGGGAATTGCTTTGAAGTGACTTCTAGTAATTGTCGAGTGACACAAATAGGTTGCACAGTGCACGGTCCTATTGGCCACTTGTGTGGTAATATGACGACGGATTTTGGAAAATGTAGGTATAATTTGTTCATCTTTAAACCTTGTGAGGTGGATTTGTGTACTATGAAGTTGACCTTTCTTCTGGGTGAACTTATTCAACTCATAAATAAATAGCAGAGTGAGATGAACAATAGTTCACAATCTTGTTAGGCTCCCAGTAGAGTGTATAAATAACAGCAAATGAAGAATGTGACTGGGTCAGTATTGGGTATAAGGTGGAAACACCAATTTGGTTGAACACCCCAGAGCTACTATTAATCAATCACGCCAAGAAAACCTGGGAGATCACATAAAAGATTATTGTACATCATAATTTTAGTGTTTTAACTACCTTGCCTTCATCATCATCAAGGATTATTATTATTATTGTTGTTGTTGTTGTTGTTGTTGTTTTCAATGTGGGGTACTGAAGAGTCGGATTCCTATTTTTGTGAGTGGGGGGGGGGGGGGGAGGGGGCGGATGAAGGCAGTTCCCATAGGGGCAGAGCTCTTTATAACGCATTTAAAGTCCACAACTTCAGGGATGAGGTCAGAAAGTTCACAAAGTTTCAAAATTATTGTGGCACTGGTGTTAGTGTTGGTGAGGACAGGGGGCAAATCTCCACCCAAACAAAGGGCTGCCCTGATGTCAGCAAATAAAACACACATTGCCAAAATATGCTGAATCAAAAGTGGCACATCACAAACTTAAGCCTCACAATGTGATGGATCCTCCCGTTAAAGGAGGAAAACTTTTGGTGTAGCTAGCACGAAGTCCATCATGTCTGTGTGGTCGATTTGAGTGATTCAGTTTGTTGTCTGCCATGTCCAGCTCCCACCAACGCATAATTCTTCTGACAGATGAAATGATGGAGTGCAAATGGACTGCACCCCATTTCGACATGCCGCTTTAGGTGCTCTGTCATGTTCCTCTACATCCCTATGTGTCCGAGTACCCAGCAAAAGACCACCTCCTTGCCTCAGTGTTGGAGCCACTGTGAGGTGTCACGTACGAGCTGAATCAACTGGTCTACCCGGTACCTTTGGTGGGCGCTGAGGTAGGAAATATGCACTGATCCATAAAACATGCTTCCATAATCTAACGATGACCTGACAAATGTCCTATAAAACTGCAGCTGGCAGGATCTGTCACCTCCCCATGCCTTTCCACCGAGGCACTTCAAAATATTCAAAGAATTGAAGCCCTTCATTCACAGGTCTTTCAGGTGCAGGAGCCAGGCTAATTTTGAGTCAGATAAAAGGCCCAAAAAACGTACATTGTCCTTAAAATTTAACATCATGAAGTCCGTTGGGGGTGGGGGTGGGGGGAACTGCGACGAGCTCAGTTAAAGGTTGGCACAAGAAGTCTTCTCAAATCAGAACCTGTAACCAGTTTTATTGGCCCAGTGTTTCTGGCCTCTTTAAAAGCAGTTGAGGTTGCCTTGTTATTTTCACCACAGGATCAGAGCAAGACTAGAAGATTGTGAAGTCAACAACAAACAAAGAACTTTTAACTGGGCTTCTGACTGCAAAAGAGATACCATTGACAGTGACTGAACAGTGTGACATTAAGTACAGTCCCTTGAAGAAGCCCATTCTCCTGAACAAAGCAGTCAGGCAAGAAATAACCAATGCGACAGCGTAGGTGTGTCTCTTTGTGGAAGATTGAATAGGAAGTGGCAGACATCCACATAGTCTCCATTCCTAGGGTTGGCTAAGGATATTTTATCTCTAAGTGGTACTGTATGCTTTTTCAAGATCAAAAACACGCCAACCAAATGGTCGTGGTGTAAAAAAAATGCCTGTATTAACATCTCCAGTAAAATTAAATTACTGATGGTGGTACAGTAACACCTGAAACCACACTGGGAGCTGCACCAGTGACCTCGAGATTTGAGGAGCCAGACAAGGCAGCAGTTGACTGTGTACTCTAAAGACTACTAATACAGCTGGTAAGGGCTACACTCTGGTAACTATTAGGGCTGTCACGATCATTGGTTTTCAAATGGAATTAATATCATGTCCTTTAAAGGAGCACAGAACAACAAACGAGACATGATTGAAACACAACAGTAGCTTGTCATTGGGTCCAGGGCACAAATGACAGAGCATGGCATAATAATTACTTCCGGGAGTTCATTTTCTGTTCTGACTATATTGCACCAAATTGCCCTTTGATGCAGTCATCTTTGTAGTCTCCTGTCAACCACCATCTGGGTCAGCAAGTGGATCCACACCAGAAAGTGGGCACCTGAATACAAATCTGTCGCCATT